>NW_013547278.1:0-23046 GCF_000499425.1 Eimeria acervulina
CACCCCCCCCCACCCCGTCATCAAGGCGCCTCATATATCTGGACGGCCAGCTACGGCGGAGGCATTCCTCACAAATCGTTTCCACTGCAATGACGTTTTCAGCTGGATGGGATGCCTTCATAGCAATGCGGCGAGGAGCCCAGCACTTAGTGGCCTCCCCGCCGGGGGGACAGATCCCCTGATAAATCCCCCCTGTACTAGAGAACAGGGCTGAATTTCCCCGTTAAGATTTCAGAGAGAACAGCTGCCGATTTTTATCAAAAATGCTCCCCCGTGACCAATTAATGCTGTGTACCAGGCCGCCCAATTGTGTAGGTGGGGTTTGCTGTTAGTGCATTCCATGGCCGCCCAAAAAAAAGCGTCGCCTGCTGCAGCGCAGTCAACATACATGTGACCGTTCCGAAAAGCAGCTGAGCTGCCTCCACTCTTCAACAATCCTGGTCACAGCGGCATTAAGGCCTGGGTTTTTGCGATGACAAGCTCCCTTCTTATGTACTTACCCATCATCATACAGACAGCACGGAAGGAGGAATATACATACACATCTAAGGCATACCGTGCTACCCATGGGGCCCAGCCCACTCTAGATGTCCAAACGAGAGGAGATGCATCGCACACAGTGTCCGAATCAACGGCACCTAAGGAACTTGTTTATATGAATTTCTACCACTGGGTTCTTAGCTCAGCACTGACGACGGCTTTTGCGCGAGGCTCGGCGCGCTCCCCCATCCCAAGGCCCCCTAATGCTCAACGCCTCACCTGTCGCCAAACGCTGGTGGGACGACATGAAAACTCCAATCATATTGTTCCAGTTGGATGTTTGACGCATCTATACTAGAGTTACATCTACACGAACACAACTGGCTAAGTGCATGCAACCTGCCCTGTCTTGCAGCAGTAGCAATATACTGCCGGTGGCTGCACCTCCTGAAGTTTTGCATGCACAACTTCCCATGATGAGACAATTACCAATTTCATCTAATGTATAGGGGCCCAGACACTCAAGAAAGGCTCCGTTTCGTTACGGGTTCCCCTGGAGCAGCCCCAATTGCAGCCAACTGGACCTTGCGCACGCCAGCCAATTGCAGCAAACTACGGAAGGACGCAGTACAATCCCGGCCAAGCTGTACTTGCAGCAGGACCACGCGAAGCAGCAGGTCTGCCATGATTTCTCCTCCGACCTATGCGGGGCATGGCAGATTCCAAGCAGTCAGAGGCCGACGAGCGCAGCGCCTACTATGGGCTTCTCTGCACCAGCAGACTCAGCGCGCAGCAGCAAGGCCTGTGGAATGGATGCAGCAACAGCGACAGCAGCAGCACGCGCTGATGAGGAATCCGTTGCCTCCCCTTCCCCGTCGTAGCAGCAGTTTCTCTCATGTTGGTGCTTCCATCCGCTGCAGCGCCACAGCAACCGCAGCCGACGCATTGCAAACAGAAGGAGCAACGGCAACTGCAAGGCAACCGTACACCTTTAAGTCTGCTGCTCATCGTGACATGGTGGTCCTCTCAACCCGTCTGCACCTGCTGGATTTGCTGCTGCAACGCTTTGGTCGTCTAAGGACAGCAGAATGCTGCCTGCTCCGTGAGGCCTCTAGCACCCCGCGGCTGCTGCTGCTTTGGGCAGACCTGCTGGTGGAGAAGGATCCGGAGCACCCTCCTGCAGACGCGTATTTTGTGCCCCCGGAGCTATATCGCTTGCCAGAGGTCAAGGTAAGCAACAGAAGCAGAAAGCGCATCAGCAGCGCCAGCTTCAAGCGCCGCGAACGAACTACAGTACATCTACGTGCCGCACGCGTGCGGATAGATCGTGGCTTTTAGCGGTGAGGTTGTTGCAGCCGCTGCTGTTGTTGACTCAGGCTTTGCTGCAGAGGGATAGAGAGCTGCGTTGGCTAATGCAGCGTATCGATCCAAAAGGGGTTGGGGGTCGGTGTGACTTCTCAAGGGACTGCGTCCCCGTCCCCCACTTCCCGTCGGTGCTGCAGCAGGAGGTGCCGCGCTTTCCGTACGAGCCACAGCAGCTGGAATTCCTGAGAGACACCTACGGACTGCTAAAATGGCCCTTCAGACCGGTTCGACCCGCAGCCAGAGCAGCAGCAGCAGCAGCCGCAGCAGGTGTGGCTGCGGGCAATGCCGAAGTGCCGCAGATATCACAGGCAGAGCCCACGACTGAAGGAGTTGCTGCTGCTGTTGCTGCCGTTGCTGCTGCAGTAGACTGCGGAGACGTGCGGCGTGCCAACAGCAAAGTACGGACACGCTGCTGCACGGATGCAATATATTCACCGGACGAGACAGAAACAGGTGCATATGTCTGGTAGTGAGCTCGGTTGGTGCAGTGCCAAAAGCAACTGCTGGCGCTGCTGGAGTTGGTTATATATTGTCACAGCAGTTGCCTTTCAAATTCCGTCACTTCACCTGACAAACTACAATTTTTAGTGAAGTTTGTATTTTCTCCTGTGCCTACACACAAGGAATAGCAGCAGTCCTTGCCCCGCCATACGTACGCATCAGTGCACCAAAGGCAGTTATCCCTCGGCATCTGGCGCCAGTCTCAGGCGTCCTGTTTGTGGCCTAGCCAACGGGTTGTCAATATTGCTTCATTTGAAAAGCTAATGGGCGGAAATGCCTGCCACCGAGGAGAGACACCCTTTGTCAATGCATCGAGTCTACAAACTATGCAACTGTGCTGAAGTCTCTGCGCGCTCCTAGCTACAGCCAGCAGTTGGGCAATGCAAGAGGGACGCGGCGAGTCGTCTCTGCTACTTATCATGCTATTTCTGTCGGACACTAGCTAAACACTAGGCAGGCTTGTGCTTGGGCTCGTATATCCTGGGTCTCTCTGGTGTTGTGTTGTTTTTGTCTTAAACATGTTGACCCCCCAGCCTTCAGTAGCCATTGCAACAAATACCCCCAATCCCTTCCCTTAACACAGGCCGTCGCTGTCTCCGTCAGCCTCCTGCTATCTCCCGCCCAATAAGCCGAGGCAGCGTTTCTACGTTCGAGCAGACGATGCACAAACCACAATGCTCCAGAATATAAACTTTGCTCTTTCAAGAAAACCCAATTTTATCCCAGCTAAATTCCTCGCATTAACGCGAAGCAAATACCTCAGCCCGCTGCAACTATTGTGCTGCTGCTGCAGCTCCTTCAAACGCCGCAGCCTTCACCACTAAGCAGCAGCTGCTACAACCATGGCTACTACGACTGTTCCGGTGCAGGCAGCCTCTGTGCTTCCGGCGGTGAACTTGTCGGAAGAGAACAAATGTTTAGTCCTGAGGACAAATACATTCACATAACACCGCCGGGATCCTTGCAGTCGGATGGCCCCTGCAACCGTCGTTCTGCTTCTCTGCACCTGCCACCCTGCCTCGCATAAACCATCTTTCCTAACTCGTTCAAATGCCCTTCTTGCTGAAAGCCTTTGCGCTGCCTATACCATTGTCAATTGCATTGCAATGCCCTAAGCTCTCTGGTGTGTGTAGGGTTCCTTGATGCTGTTGATCGACTAACCATGAATGCTGAACCCGTCAGGGGCGATATCTTGCGGGTCTCGAGGCCCCCTTGCGAAGCTCCTCTAAAGGCCCCTCGACCGCCTCTGAAGTTAAACCCCGACGTAACCACGCTGGATGACTCCTGGCCCCTGTAGAACCCGTCCCTGCCCGCATCTCCTCCACCTCGAACCCATCCGCGGCCTCTTCCTCTGCCTCTGCCACCCCCTGCAAGACCGACGCCGAAGTCACAAAGGCTAAGGACCGAATAAGAATATGAAACAAGAACCACGCACCTACACAAACGCTCAAACACAAGCAAGACCATGGAGACTCTAGATGCGAGACGATTCCGAACCTCGGACTGCATTGGACTCCTCATCTTTGTTGTAGCCGGGCCTCCCAAGGTTCTGAATAAGCAAACTCGTGCGCATGCCCAAGTTGCGGGTCTTGTCAGTCACCAACTGGTACAGACTAGGGGGGGCCCCTGCCATCTGTACACGATTTTTTTCGCTGTCGATGCGCGCCTCTGCAATAGCAGCAAGTCGAACACCAGCAACAGCACCTCATGCACACGCAGCTGAACCCGCCTAGTAGCAACAGCAACGAAACCAGACAGCGCTAAACACAAAGCACGGCAGCGGCACTAACCCAGCCTCGCATGAAGAATAAGATTGACAATCCAGCGTTCTGCAGCCTCAGGCACCATGTTGACCTTCTTGGCGATCATCCTGCGGAGGAAAGACAGTGCAGAGGAAGGGGCAATGCCCTCAGGTGAAGACGTCCGTTTTCACTCACACAGACGCACGGTGATAAACTGAACGGAGCACCAAGTGGAAACAGGCAGACATTGCTGAGCTGCGGAGACTACACCCAATGGACAGCACAGGTGAGCTGGCGAACTCATAAAAAGACAAAAAAGAAGGACATGAGACGCGCCGGGGAGACAAAAAGGAGGAAACGAGAGGAAAAAGCTAGCCAGCTCACTCGACATTAATTCGCTTGTGGATGCGGCAGTATGTCTCGAAGATGAGCAGACGAGCGTGTTCGTTTACTGCGCCCTTCAGCGGCTCCAGGAAGAAGTCCGTCTCACACAACTGCAGACAAGCCAAAACACCCTGGGCCCCCAGCACTAAACACCTAGCCCGCCCACCAGAAGAACAAGGCACAGGGAACAACAATCGGACGAACGAAACGAGCGCTTGCCTCCTTCCAACGGCGATAAAAACAGATGGCGCGTCTACGGGGCAACTGCCAGCGAAGAGAGGCAGCAGGGAGAGAGAGGGAGACAACAAGAGCGAGGGCGTGAACAGTAGACGTGCAAAGAGAATAATAATTACAGAAAAGCGCATAGAGAAGACCAAACCCACTTCTGAGATGCTGGTGATGTGCTTCTGCGCCTCGTCAAAGTTGAAGTCAAGGAAAAGAGCCTCCAGCAGCGATGTGAAGGCGTCCGTGTATTTATTTTTTGTGTGGCCAATGGCCTGACCAACGACAAACGGTGGATGCACAGGAAAAATAATAAAAACGACTTTAAAAGAACAACAAGATACATGCCTAACAAATACACCTCTCTATTTAAAGGTGCCTCCTAGCTTCTTCCCGCACGCTGCTCGCTCGTCTGTTGCTTGCAACTATTGGCCCTCTCTGCTCGTCTGCGCATTCCCTTACCCCCACAATGGCCTGAAAGTGGTCTTTCCTCTTGCGATTCATTATGGCGTAAACGGCGTAGTACCGCAGCAAGTGAGGACAAAGCAAGTGCACGCATGTGAGGTTCCTGAGACAGGCAGAGATAGCCAAACAAAGGGCTGTCGCGTACACAATAGGGAAGGAAACAGCCTTCAAAGAAGTGCAGCCATATACAGCTGCAGCCACTGTCCCTAGCCCCCAACAAATTCGCTCCTAAAGGCGTGCATAGCAAACCCGCCTTCATCGCCAGAGGAAGAGCAAAATCCAGCAGCAGCCAGAGCGACGCTCCACCCCATCGGCAACAGCAGCAGCAGCAGCAGCAGCAGCTCACCGCTCCTGAACGACCCAATCCAGGAGTGCCGACCAAGCCTGGTTTCGGCAGGACTGTCCTTTGGCGTATGTCAGGAGGAGGAAGTAACGCAGCAGAAGCCACATAGCCCAGTGCAGGAGCCACGCCCTTTGTTGCAGCTGCTGCTCCCGGGAAAATATCTTGCTCAACGGAGTCTCCGGCCCTATACCCGCCGCTGCCTTTAATGCGGCCGCCTGGGACTGATCCAAAATTTCAGCAAGACGCAGGATGCACCGTGCAGCCTGCAGGACCAACACCACAGCAGCCGCAGCAACTATGGAATTCCCGTTTGCTCCCATCGGCCGCAGCTGATGACCCTTGTCCTGCAGCAGCGGCAGCTTCACTGGTGGGAGAAACGGAACAAGCGTCAGAAGCAGCAGCAAGAGAGGAAAGAAACTAACACCGTGGGCTTCTATTGCGCCAAGGGCCTTGTCCTTTCCGTCCTCTCCGTCCTGGAGCTGCTGCAAAAGCGCTTCCTCGCTCTCTGCATTGGACTGCTGGCCCTTCGGAATATCTCCAGCGGGCTCAGAAAGCGTCAACAGCAAAATGCAGCAGCAAATGCCCCAAACACACGACACGGGGGTCTGCATGTCGCCACCTGAAGCCGCAACAGCAGCATTGGCACTTGCACTCATGTCTTGTATGTGAAGAGCGACGAACAAATGGAGCCTCCAGCCACTGGATAGCCACAGGTAGCGGTTGCCTAGCTGCCATCACTTGCAGCTAGCCCGCCTGCTGACCGCCCATCTCAGTCACGTCCCCAGCAAGGGGCCAGTGAAGGGCCAGCGCGAGTAGCGGGATGCTAATGTGCACCCCCCGGGAACCGTTCAAAACAGTTAAGACTCAACACATGAAGGGTGGGGCTGACTGTCACTGGTAAGCTCGGAGAGTGTGTTGAGGTAGAAGTCCAAGTGGTGCAGCGCCTTCTTGTAGTCCCCCAAGGAAAAGGCCACGCGGGCCAGACGCACAGGCACCATCTCCACCCGCGGGATCTCCGCCAAATTCGGAGTCGTGCTACCCTCCTCCCTGTTCTGTAGAAGCACCACCACCCGCAGCAGGCACAGGGGATGCAATAGAAACACCTGCCAGAAAAGGGGGCAAATTGACTGCTGCTGCAGACTTGAGGATGCCCGACCTGGTAATGCCATTGCAGGATATCTCGAAGTCTTTTTCTCTCTAGTTGGTTTCCTATCTTCCTCTGTTGTTCCCCTTTGAACGCCTGCAGCGCTTCTTCCAAGGCAGCACTCTGCTGCTCCCACTGCTGCAGCTGCTCCTCGGGCTCCTCTGCTTTTCCTCCCTGCTGCTGTACGAGTTCCCGCAAACGCTGGGCAATACCCTCTGGGGTCTTCGGTAGGATGGACTCTAACAGAGCGTCGGAGCTACTCTCTTCCAGCAACTGCAGCAACAAGTGATGCACAATCCAAATGCTAAGGGTTTCTCCAGATGACGCCGATCACTGCTGGCTCCCTCCGGCGCTGTGCAGCAGGGAACGTCTGCCTTATATTGAGCAAACGCCACCTGCAGAAACTCTGTCGAGATAGCTTCGGCGGTGAAGGGTAGTAAATGTGAAATGCATGCTAAGCGCCAACTGCTCCCCAAAGCATTAATGCCACCAAGCATGGAGGGCGAAACAGCGAGAAAAGAACCACAGGCTACTTCGGCCAAACGAACAAAGAACGCAAGCATACAAAATGCACCACCCACCTGCTGAGAACGCAGCCACTGAATGACAGGAACGGCCATGTGCGGTTCCCAGAAGAAGGACATCCGGCGCACAAGCGCCAAGTTCTCCTCAGTCGGCCCCATCGTCACTTCACGATCAACAGCCAGGCGCATGCACACCCGGCTTCGCCTATACTTCCCTGAAGCCGCTGCTAAAGTGCTGCTGCTGCGGCTGCTGTTGCCGCTGCTGCGGTCCGGTGTGGCTCTTGACGGAGGCTGGCGAACCCGCTGGTGTAGTGCCTGCGCAGAATACGTCCTCCGTGTGGAAACCAAAAATAACTAAATAAACCGCTGCAAACGCCAAAGTGGAGAAAATGTCGCAAATTTCCCGTGGATGCCGTTGCAGGGTTCCTTATGGACTCGGACTTGTGTGGGGTGGCGGAAAAAAGGAGAGACAGCAGCAGGCTCAAGAGGAAGAAAATAGTACGCTCTTGTAATGCACAAGAACTCTCCTGCTACTACAAAACATAAAACCCGACGGACCATCAACGAGACCCACCCACGACACCAGCCGCTGCCGTCAGCCAGTAAAGCGGCGTGCATGCGCAGCAGCCCCGGCCGCATCTAGGCTGTCTTTCTTTCTTATGGGGCTTCTTGTCTCTGCTCACCCGCGGCAAATCGTGCAGATAAAGTATTTGAAGTCTAGATCAATGCCATTTTGTCTCCGCAGCGGACACACGAAAGGTGAGGTGGACAGCACGAACTGCGGGCCCCACCCTGTGCCGTACCCTGTTTGGAGCGTGGCCCGCCTGAAATTTGAACTTATATTTGCAATTGCTTGCAGGTTGCCTACTGAGTTCTAAGCTAGTGTTCAAAACTACTGACAATGTTAGTGCATGCATCGGAAGCGGGCCTGAGCAAGGCCCTGTCTGCGGTTGGTACATGTTTCTGCTACTTGCAAGCAAGCCTACTGAGGGACAAGGAAGTCTTAAACAGTTGCCCACACACGCACACACACACACACACACAGTGCTCGTAACTAAAGTACTTGGCCATTTGGGTGGATCCTCGAGAGTGGCAATAGGTCAAAGGAGTTTTAACGAAGTAGTCGGCATCGCGTCCCGTGTCCCGAAGTCCTGGGCTCAGAGGGGAAGTAGAGTTAGGCGCATCTCTATCACAGAGACTATGGTACAGTGTTAGGAGCATGTATGTGGGGTTGCCTTGCAGTTGCAGCAAGTTGCGTTGCAACTCAACGACACGCTGGACACTAAAGGTCAGTTGCTGTTGTGGGGGCACCTCTCTAAATCTGTTTGACTCTTCTGCATTTCATGGGTGTCTTCGGTTAAGATGGACTATTGTTTTACTTGGCAGAAACGCGTAGTTCGTCATGGCAGGCGAGAGCAGCCAACCCCCACCACCCGCTCTGGGCTGCTTGGAGAGTTGCACTGGTTAGCTGTGGCAGCGCTATGCGGGAAAAGTAGGGAATAGCCTTTCGATGCCTTCTGCAATAATTCATCAAAATTCATCCCTTTTCTTCTCTGACATACTGGATAAATACCAAGGTTTGTCCTCCAGTGGGGAGGCGACCAACGCCTGCTCGCCTTGTCGAATTGGAACGAGCGCACTGCCCGCAACTCACCCAGTGGAATATCTCTTTACGGTAAAAACGCCTCATTAAGAGAGCCTCCATCCCTGCCGATCGTTCAAATATGAAGCGTTCAGATGCACGGGCAATGGAGGGACTCCTCTTAACTCTGTGGAAATGCATTTTCGTATTCAAATCCTTTTTTAGGAGACAGGAGAGTAATAGCTAAACCTAAGCAATGATACAGTTACTCCGGAGCGCATCCGGACCATTTAAGCTTTTTGATGAGCCTTAAAATGTTGCTTTACTCCAAATTCGGTAAAAGGGGCCACTATTGTGGAGCAAGGGAAGCTATTCATAGAACAGCATATTGGGAAGTCTCGCTCCTTGGTAGGCAGAACTCCAACGGTGAACACAGACCCAACATCCATAGGCACTTTATATAGGATACTTCTAAATCGATTTTTCACCTCTCAGCGAAAATTTCACTTTCACCCCTTTGATTCACCAATCTTCCATTACCTCGGCTAGCTCAAGAATTTCACTGCCTGGCTGCTTCCCCGTGGCCCAGTCAGTTACCAATTGCCTTCCTTCCTAGGATAGCCATACTATGAACCCCCACCACTAATATACATTATCCCAACTTTATGGGAAGCCTGGCCGAAAACTGGGAAGGCCGCATCTGCGGCCTTCGCTGAGTCGTCGACGGCATGCCCAGGACTAGGTCGTGATGAACTGGTCCAACATGGAAGCCCCATATCATGCTAATATGCCCCACTGAATTGGTCTCGTATTTTTCACCCATAGCCTTGTCGATTCTCATGTCTTGTCCGCCATCCACAAGGCTTAGTCATATAGACTCCGCCAACCAATGCACAGGTAGGTTGTACTCCTCGCTGTAGCACCAGACATCAGATGTGCTTCTCATTCTGTACCTAGAAGCTCCTGAATATTTATGCGAACTTCGATAAACACGAATGTATCTCGGGGCGGAACGGCGGGCGCCTCCACTGCCACCCCTTTCGGCTTCATCAGCGTCGCACGCTGCCTGAGGGCCACAGCGTTTCCCTTACCGCTTGCCTGTTCCCCCGGCAGCGCTGCTAGAGGTCTTGCTTCTCCAGTTCCTTCGCTCTTCTCATGCGTCTGCAACTTCGAATGATGATGTGGCATTAGATAGTGCAAAAGAAACAGATGCGCCGGTCGGTACACCAACCTGGCTCTTTAGTACAGTGTCAGTCGCTATTTCTTAGATTTTTCTGAGCGAAATTGGCATTCAGAGCGCCAGTATCCACAGGCTTTATATCTGGGTCATTTCCACACCCGTTCTACTCCTTCTCAGCGAGCGCAGTGGAAGTGGCTTTTTCCTCTGAAATATTTCATATCTTGCAAGGTCAATCATATCCTCCCTTAGTTCCCCTTCCGCGGCCTAGCCGGTGAACAGTTGCTTACCTCGGGGGAATAGCCCTGCCGAACCATTCATGTAGGAGCTCCCAGTCTACCGTTAAGCTTCTCTTCACCAAGGACAGAGCGCTACAGTACTCGCGATGTAGCGCTCGCTCCATAGCTTTCTTGCCTGAGTTTTATCGAATCTGTCATAGCCCGTCCCCTTGCCGTGCCGGGAATAAGTCTACATCGCAGCGCATGCTGGGAGGTTTCTAAAGCCCTGATGCACTTAGGACAAGGTGTGCCCTTGCTAATGTATAAACACCATTGTTGTGCTCCCCACTCTGAAAAGGAAGATGTCAATAGCAATTGTATGTCTCCGGTCTCGGGGTGCATTATAGAGACGAAAATACACTGCTGGAGAGCAAGGAACACCTCCACTGTCGACGCCCGTCATACCTGGACGCTCAGCAATGGCGAGGGCATTCTTCACGAATCCTTTTTCCTGTTAAGCCACTTTCCACTGGATGGGTTATAGGTATTGAACTGGTTTGAGCGCGATGAGTCTCCCAGCCGTTGCTCATTTCTTCACCAGACAGCAGGTCCTGGTGAATCACCACTACGCAAAAGGAGAAAGGGGATGAAATTTTGATAAAGATTTTGGGAGTGAGTATAACTTCTTTGGAAGGTTTTTCGAAGCACTTTGGCACCACTCACTGATACACACCTAGCCGTCTTGCTGTCGGGGGTAGGTTTCGCTGCTTGAACCTTTCCAGATGAGCAATACGACACCAAATGCAACGGGAGGGCGCAGCGCCATCGTGAGCTGGAATCGAACTAAAAAGAATGTGGGCAAGAGTTCTTAAAAATCAACTGATCCCCTCCAGTCCCCATACGTTCTTGGCATAGCGGCTCAAGGAACTGGGTTTGGGGAAGAGGAGGCGGCCTGACGTGAGTTGCAGTGCACCGAGTTGCAACTAACGCTGCAAGGTATCTTCACATACAAGCGCAACCAAACCCACTTTTGCTGTCGGCGCTGAGACTGTAGACAGCCCGTGCAACACCAAGCATGCACAAACGGAGCCTTAGCGACGAAGCACGGATTCAACTGATACCTGTAGCCAAGGGTAAACAACACAGAAGTCTGAACTCAAAAAGCAGATATAGAGCCGTCACCTGGTGTGAGCACGGCGAGGTTCATGGTGATTCTGGTGAAGTTGTAGTAATAGGCATTTCAATTTCAGTGGTGCGACTTGCCTCGGCCCGCACAGCATAACATCTAAAGTTTAAGTTATGAAACAAATGATAAAACAACATGGATAGATAATATTATGTAATAACTCAAGTTTAGATAATGGCGGGCGCCACGGATGGGCGTGCATTCGGTGATGAGACCATCGAGCCTTGACCATACTTTGCACGCCGAGCATAACGGCAACAGGGCACTTCAATTCTTTTTCTATTTTTATGAATTGAACAGCAAGAAATCGTCAATTTTGTAGAAATGGAGGAGTTATTAGAGGTTTATGAATGCAAGCTGGGGAATTATTTGTGATGGGTTGATGCTCGATAAGCTACGTTGTGGGAAGCGACCACCTGAGGACAACCGGATTTCGCAGTGAGAACAGTCATTTTTTCAAACGTGTATGAGATATATTTGCGAATGCACCTAAGGTGATTTTATAGGAAAGTGGTCACGCGTGGAGGCGAAGAGAGAGCATCTGCCTTTCGTGGGGCGGAGGTCCGGGGGGGCTTTCTCCGAGCTCGTTCCCGGTTAACAACATGGACACTCGCGTTAGTGGTTCAGCAGCAACTCGATAAATCAGGACAGGCGCAGTGGTCTAATCAGGCGAAGTATAGCACAAAATGGCTTAAAATTAGCATTTTCCGTGCTTTTTATCCTTGAATTAAGCCAAGCGAATATCATTGACGCTATTTCACTCGGTCGAGTGCCGGGCTGGTTCTTCGACTCCTGCCATGTTGTCCACAGCTTTTTTATGAATCCGCTTAGCTTAGAATTTGTAACGTACTCAGGGTGGCTGTGAAATGCAACTAGTCTCATGGGCTCGGGAGCCTCACTTTTTCGTGGACCAGCGTGATGACCAAGCACAGAGATCAGCCTGGCCTCTGGACAACGCTGGCTACCCTGGGAGCTTCGCTTCTCCCAATACTTTTGGCAGAAGACCCCACCTGACAATTACAATTAGCATTGCCATTATAGTTGTTTTGTCGGCTGTTCTGACAGTCTACGTTTGCCTCCTTCCCAGGAGCATGAGGAAATGGAAGGCTCCAATTATCCGTCGGCTTTCGTCCAGTGATGATAGAAGCGAAGACGAGTGCCAGGACTTGCTGGCCTCACGGAACACAGAGGGCGAGGAAGAGAACATGGAGCCCTCGCAGCCCGTAACTATCTTGGACGGATCACGCTCAGGACTGACCAGTGGACGAAGGAAAAGGAACCATAGCAGGGGTGCCGCAGTCGAGGAAGGGAAACGAGCAAAGAGGCCATGGAGAGAATATGGACAGGACACTACAAGTAAAGGTCAAGGCATCGAGGATGCCCCATCACCTTTGGCTTCGGAGCCTTTTCCCTCCAGCACTCACGCACTGCTTATGGAATCTCCCTTCAGTCCATACCTGTCTGCCGAAGGTGGAGTACCGGAAGTAGAGACCTCAGAGGACGCTGAATCTGCTGGGCCTGACTGGCTAGACATTTTCGTGGGCTCGCCACCAGCCATTGAAGAGTGGTTCGTGGACTTCTTTCTAGATCCGTCCTCGACGTCGCTCTCGGCCATAGACAGGGAGACGTTCGGTGATACAGTACAGCATGATGAGAGGGAAGACAGTTCACCGGCTTACAGTGTGGCCTCTGCCACTACGGAACAGGAAGAAGGTCAGTCACTACCATATGCAAGAGGGCACGCGATAATACCCCGCTTTTTTTTTGGGTAACTCAGGATTTGCGGGGCTGCCAGGATTCCTGCGGTTGGCTTTGCAGAAAAGAGGAGCGGATCAGAATCACCGGAGAAGTTTCGGATCCCTGCGGTGGGACAGCACTTTTCAGGATTCACGAGACTTGCATGCAGTTGGATCCCTACTGGATTTAGCGCCAATGTATTGAATAACACATTGTCCTGTATGTTTTACTGGATTGCTGCATCTACGGCGTGTTTGTCTTTACCTCGAATTGCTTTTCTCGCCGTCGTGGGTATCCCTTGTTGTCGAGTTTCGGCTACAGTTGTTTTTTTCTGCGGTGTTGCTTTTTCCAGGAACATTCATATGCCGCTGCTGCACCGCCCCCCAGCCCTCCTAATACCTCTCAGCCTTCCATGCATGCACAGACACCAAAGGTGAGTGGACAGCAGGCGCTGCTGCTCTCTCATCGAGTGGCTGCGCTGCACCTTCAGCAAGCAAATCTTTAACAGGCTGTTCTGCGAGTCCTTTACTCTTCTTGCTTCTCCTCTTATTGGCTTTAACTGCATTATCAATAGGAGTTCCTACGCGTCATACTGCGTGGCCGTTCCTTGGCGCTTGCCATCGTCTTCTTTGTGTTCCGTGTAGCTGTGATTTGTTTGCTAAGGTGGCGGGCAACTGCCCGGATCCATTACATCACCCCTTCTATAGCCTACCGAGGGTCGGTCAACGAAAACATATGGAGCCGTTCGATTTTAGGAGAGCGCGAGGCTTCCCTCGTTTGAAACCGCTTTCCGAAGTACTGACGCCGGTTCGGGTCCTGCTACGCAAGTCAAAACTTGAACATGAAGACCTCCAGCAATTGATTATCTTGGCCGAGAAACTCGTCCAGTGTGCATTTGGTGTGGACAAGGTTCTTGAGAAAGCTCTCTTACCGTCTCAACTCGCTGAGCCACTCACGCGCCGTTTTCTCTTGGCGGATGGTTTGTGGTCCATTTGCGAACTGGTTGGTGCACCAATGAAGAAGGAAGAGTGGTGGCCTTTTCTTGCGGCGAAGCTGTTGGACATTCCCTCAGCGCAGCGGGCTCGTTTGAATCGCCATTCGCTCTCTCATAAGTTGCTTGCGGCGTTAGAGGTATTCGCAACTGGGGCGCGTCCTGATGCATGCACAGTCGTTCAACTGAAACGAGAAATTTTCTGTAGTCGGAGCGCCCCAACTGTTTTTCGCGCTAATCCATACAATCCGTGGAGAGAAGACGATATGTGCTGATTTCTTGCGGATTCCACATCAAAACGGACCATTTAAGAGGAAGCTGCATATTACACACGTACAGGTGATTGCCTCCACGAAGAAGACCAATTTGGCTGAATTGCACTATGGCGTTTGCTCCGTCCAAACTGAGCCATATGGGATAACCAATCCTCATTTCGGGATATCAGCGAACAGTAGTATACCCTTCTAAGATACGCACAAGGGACCGCTTGTCTTAAGGAAAGAAAGTTGCCTAGCGGGAAGGTACTGCAAAACATAAAACCAGTTGAAGCAAGCTGACGATGGGAGATTCTTGGATTCTCCGCCGTCCCAGGTGTTGCGATTTTGCGCTCGTGTTGCTCCTGTCTTGTTGAAGGGAAATTACCGTTAAAGTGCGTTGTATCTTGCTTAACTATTTCCCAGGGCATCGCACTGAACCATGGTTTGGCGGGGATTTCGTGCGGTGCTCAGGCAGTTATTTGTCGCAGTTCAGGCCTCTGTTGACATGGCCTTGTCTGGCGTTTTATTGAATGCCAAACCAGCCAGAAAAAGGATTGTAATGCAACGAGATATGTTGTTGCTTTATGAATTTCGATGTGGTCGATGTGGGGGGTGGGTAGAAGGAAAGGGACGAGGACGATGCATGACATTATCGCTGGTAATTGAGGGCCTCGAAAGAATAGAAAATGCACCAGGTGGACCCTTGACGCAGGCGCCAGTGCGCCGGAGCGTGAACTGTAGCAAGCAGGTTGAAGCTGGCAAGCCATGATACTCACTGTGCAAGGAATTGTCAACTTTGTGCGCATAGATCGCTCGGTCAAGTTTTGCATGTGAGTTTTAAAGATGTAATGGACTTGCTGCTCTAAACGCTCACTCGGAGGACGTCGCATCGTTTCCCTTGGAAGTGCCGAAGAGTTGCATCTACGCTGCAGAGGGAAAACCAGATTTTCAGCAAAACCACAACGCTGCCATGAAGGGCGACACTTGAGTGCACATGCTCCTCTGGTCCTCGGCCTCACGAGGGGGAAGTAATGCTTGCAGGGCAGCGCATTAACTCGCAGCAAGGTTTGCGCTCACGGCCAACACTTTCCTGCAGCGTAGCTCCTTGGCTGTTGGCGGACAAAGTCGTCTGTAGTACGTGAAATGCGATGCATCTACAGAGCGTGGTACGTCTGCGGGATTGAAAATATATTTTCGTCGGTTGACGAGAACGACAGACTTGCGTCCGTGGCGTTGCCTTGCACCTGCCATGAGTTGCAGGGTACAGTGCTGCAACTCATACCAGGCTGCTTCCTCTCCGTACAACTGCAGGCCCTTGGGCTGCTGTTCCCAGGACGCCTGGAGCCTCTTGGGGGAGATCCCCCCCCAAAGAAAAAACTTCTGAGCAGTTTTTTCCGAAGTATTTTTTTGGTTTCTTGCTGCTCATGACGGTCCATTGCTAAAGTCGAAGACCCGAGTTGAGGCTGCTTAGAGCCAGGTGAGTGTTATACACCTGCCTATCTCACGGTGTTAGCGCCAACTGGGGGGAGCTCTGTTGCAAGTGTTGCTTCTAGGCGTTCTGCAACTCTGACGGAGTGTCTGCTCTCCGTATCAGCTACAGGCCTTAGCGCCTCTTTGCTATGCACAGCCTGCCGGGAGCAGCCTTTTGGAGAACACTTCGAACACTTTACTATTTTTGGCTCTCAGGCGGCTTACCGTCGACTGAGGACACTCACTTCACTGTTCACAGTTCCACCTGCCGTTCCTCCTGAAATAAGCGTTTGTTTTCAATATCTTTCAGCCACCTTTACAAGATATAGGGGCCCTTCAGCAGTCGCCGTACCACAACTTGCGCAAGGGGAACGCCACCTGTGACCGATTGCTGACCTGGAATAATACGCTTGCTGTGGCTATTTAGCCTGCTCATGAAAATGAATCGGGGATGTTTACTTTATACGCAAACTAGATAGATCAAATACTTTGAAAAACACTTGCACCCACGGTACAGCCACTGCTTCGCTGCTACAGCAACAGGGCTGGGGGGCCCGCCGGTTCAACTGAGGCCCACCGGGAGGAAGGGTTCAACAACGGCAATTGCTGGCAGGCGAGAGAGCGGCAAGCACTCGGTTTTACCGGCCAGCAATCAATAATAATATGGTATATACAGAAAGGACACTAGCTAGCAGCTGCAGAGTTGTCGTCTTCGGTGGTCACACTACAGCAGCTGCTCC
Source organism: Eimeria acervulina (assembly GCF_000499425.1). Lineage (NCBI taxonomy): Eukaryota > Apicomplexa > Conoidasida > Eucoccidiorida > Eimeriidae > Eimeria > Eimeria acervulina. The sequence goes on from NW_013547278.1 coordinate 16,529, forward strand.
CCTTTCTGGGGGTGTTCCCGCTACTAGAGGCTATCTGTTAAAGACCCATGCGGTGTATATTTACATTCGGGACTCAATCCCCTCGTGTGGACGGTAGAGGGCAATGCAAGCACACAGCTGACAGCACCCAGCAGGGGGACTCAGACAGGCGCCCCAGCTACAACAGTATCAGCAACTAGGACAGCAGCAGAAGCAACAACTAGGGCTGCAGGAACAGCGAATCAGAAGGGACGGCAGCACCATCAGCCCCATGACAGCAAGGCAGCGTTAGGATTTCTGCAGGGGGCTTGCGAGTAGGAGCATCTCGCCCGTTGCATCCCGTTGCATCCCTAGCGTCAGCAGCAAGAGCAGCAGTGCCAGAAAAAGACGCATCGCCAACACACTGGATGACCTACTAACGATGCAGCAGCGTCTGCTGCTACTGCTGCCTCGGCTGTTACAGCTGTGTGGCAAATGAGGGATCCGTGTGGCGAGCCTTCATCGGGGGGCACCAGGGGAGGGGGCCACTTGAGAAGGGAAAGCTCATGTAGGTCTACATACAAAGGCGTTGGCTGCGTCCGTTGCTTTTGTCCTTTCATGGATTATCCCGAGGCAGCAAGGCCCCCACTGCTGGGTGTTTATGTAGATGAGGAGGAAGCAGCAGCAGCAGCGGCAACTGTCGCTTCTCCGGTGTCTGCAGCAGCAGCAGCGGCTGCAGAGCTCGCACGTTTAGCAGCAGGGAAGCTGTTGCAGCAGTGGGGCCCCAGAGCATGGACAGACCCTAGGGCGAGGCGGCAGGTGCTACTACCTGGGGCTGGAGGCATAGTGGTTTGCAGCGAGAAGTTGCTGCTGCGCTGCAGCACACTGACTGGAGTGTGCAGCAGCAGCAAACACTTGCCTACTGCAGCCTGTTGCTGTTGCTTCGCCTCCCCTACACCCAGGGGCCCCCTCTTGGTGGTTGGCTGCGTAGACGGGGCCCTTCGGGTCTTCGCGGGAAGAACCCTGCGGCTCCTTATAACGCTGCAGACAACGGCTGTTCCTGCTGGGGCAGATTCTGATGCTTTTGATTCTTACAGCCTCTCGAGCGCTGCTGCTTCAAAACGGCGGAATTCTCATTGCGGAGTCTCCGTTGCAGGCTCACCCGAAGAGACCGAGGCAAGAGAAACACCACCAAGCAGGTCATCTCGAGGTGCAACAATGACTGGGGCAGCGACTGCCGCATGCACTCCGTCCTCTGCTGATTTTATTCCAGCTGCTGCTTCTGTATGCAGTTTGCAGCAAACACCCACCTGCTTGTTGCTCGTTGGGAACAACGCCCTTCTTGCTGGACTGGGTGGCGGCCTCGCTGCCGCATTTTTTCTCGAGAACTGCCGCCTTGCTGCAGTTTACCGGATGCCGCCTTCGGTTCGGTGCTTTCTGCAGCATCAGCAGCAGCTGCAGCAGCAGAAGCAGCTTGCCCTTTTGCCAGGACACACAGCGGCAATGCAGCAGCTGCAGCTGCAGCACTGTCGCGATCAAGCAGCACGGAAATGGCGGGGGGAGCCTGCCAAGCTGCAGCAGCCTCACGGCGGCAGAGGCAGCAGTAGCACAGGCAATAGCATTAGCCCAATTCAGCTCGCTTTAGAGGCCCAGTTACCTGTCTGCTGCTTGTCGTCTGCAGCAGCAGAACGCCTGGTGGTGATGGCGGTGCATCCGGAGGGGTGGAGAGACACACCTCTGCCCCGCAGCAGCACCAAGGAGAGCAGCAGAAACAGGAGCAGCAGCACACTGCATCGGTGGTGGCGAATCTCTACAAATGCTACCTACAACAGAGCGCCTCTTCCAGCTGCTGCTGCTGCAGAACCCAGTGCTGCTGCGGATATGTGGGGCCCATGCTGCAGCAGGAACATGAACGCAGCGAAGTCTCACGAGGCACGTGCAGCAGCACGTACGACAGAAGCAGCAACAGATGTAACAAGGGCAGAAGCGAACGCAACGAAAGCAGCAACAGCAGCAGTTGACTCGATGGAGTCCGTTGCTTCTTGGCCGCTGCTGCTCTTTCAGCAACATACCGGTGTCTGCATAGGGACGTTGTGGGGAGGCAGCTCCCGCACGCTTGCAGTGGGCCTGGGGAAGCTCCTTATTCAGCCGCGCAAATGCGAGCAGCACCAACAGCAGCAGCAGCAGCAGCAGCAGCAACTGTGCTGCCTGGCAGTAACTACCACGCATGTCCACTTCTGGCAGCAACAAGATCTTTCCTACAGCAAAGGAAGACTGCACCAAGGCTACAGAACGCAACCACCTCGTAGACGGCAGGATCAGCAAGCCCGTGCTGCTTCATCTCTTTCCGGCTTGATGGCTGATGCAGTTCATCAAGGACGTGCAACAGTAGCAGCAGCAGCAGCAAGTGCAGCCGCAGCAGATGCGGCTGCATGTGCAGCAGCAGCAAATGCGGCAGCGCGACTCGAGCAACAGCGGCTACTTCACGAGCAGCGAAACGGAGATGCCACCGTATGTCCTTCTTTCCTTTGCGGGTGCCGGGCCTCGACATGTCAGCTCGCCGCCGCGACAGCAGCAGCAACAACAGCAGTAGCAACACCAGCAGCAAGAAGACAGCCAGAAACGGAGAAGCCTCAGGCGGATGAAGAAGGAGGCTCTCCAACCGCAGCAGCAGCAGCAGCACAAGCAGCAGCACAAGCAGCCGCACAAGCAGGAGTAGCAGAAGGTGGCTGTGTTAGTGGCATCTGGTGGTCCCTCCAGGCCAGCCTCCCTCTCGCTCTCCTCTTGTCACAGCAACGACAACAGCAGCAACAGGAAGAGCGCTCATTAGCCGACGCAGTCCTTGACTGGGGATCTAAACTAATGGTGCTATTGCCCAGTCGCAGCTTCAGCTGTTGCTTGGTCTCGTGGTGCATTGGAGAAAGCGGCTTGGAGTTGCTGCCTCTTCGCTGGGTGCAGGTGATCTATATAGCTGCTCTTGCTGCTGCATGTCTTGATGCAGAAGCTGCATCTTCACTTGCTTCTGGTGGTGCAGGTGACTTAATTGCGGTGCTGTGTGCAGGTTGCTGGGACGGGACGGTCTCTGCAGAAGCCCGTTCTGCAACGGCTTTGGTACGTCGGTGGATTTTGCTGCTGCTGCTACCATTTGGTGCGGCTTTGATTGCTGCTGCTGTCCCTTGTATTTTTGCAGCAGTTGCCGGTGGCGCTATGGCTACGCGCGCTAAAGCTGTGAAGCTTTCGTTCTACCAGCTGCTGCTTTTGCTTGTCCAGGTGTCGGGAGTGCCCACGGCCGTGCTGCAGCTCTGTTGCTGCCCCCTTTCCCTGCTTGTTTGCTGCGCAGGTACCACCGGGGGCTATTGGCGGCCTCTGCATCAGACGGCAATGTCCGTCTGCTGTTTCGCGCGAACCACTGCCTGCAGGAACAGCAGCAAGAGGATGGGCAATGAGAGGCATGTGAGATCTTGCCTCCTCCTGCCCTTGAGTACGGAGCGGCACAAACTAGATGAACTGCAGTTGGTTGGCTTGCTAGCCAGCTAGCTAGCTGGGGCAGAGCTGCTGCTATCCACCGTTAGCTAACTTATTAGAAGCAGCAGCTGCTCACGCTGCTGCAGCAGTCCGTGCCTTTCGTTTGCCGTGCCTCAGGCACGCAGCTGGTTTGGCCGTAGCTAGCCGGCTAGCTTTTTAGAACTGGTTGCCTGCACAGTGCCGCTGCAGCTGTGGCTGGCTGATTAGCTGTTGCGCACACTCGCGTGTGGGATGAGCAGGAGGCTGCAGCCGCTGCAGGAGCGAGAGACTGCTGCTGCAGCTGTAATCATTTTTTGCTCCGCCAGTCTATTTAACAGCGTCGCAGTATTATGTTAGTGTACAAATAGCGCCTTTTGTTTGAGTTTCGGTGCACCACAGTGTGCAACGATAGTCCTTGCGGGTACGGGGAAGGTAGCAGTATCTCCTGCAGACAGTTGCATGAAGGCATCCAACTGCTGCAGCTGTTGCAGTGCTGCTGCAGGTGGTTGTGCACTGCGGCTCTTGGAAGGGAACTGCTGCGTGGGTGCTCGTTGTTGGACGCGGAGGATTTTCCGTCTGTTGCTTCAGTGCAGATATTTTTCACTTGTAGGGCCCCAACGGCTCGGTTCGCATTTCCGTGTTCGCTCCAAAGCGCAGACAAACAGAGCAGTTGCTGGCAAGGGGTGGTAGCAAGTATGCTCGAGACAAAGAGAGAGTGAAAAACCAAAAAAATGGAGCCACAAAACGAGAGGGGGGGGAGAATGGCTATTCGTTGCCTTGCGCGGGCTGGCGACGGGGCAGTGCAGTCACAGCAAAAGCCCAAGAAGAGGTGAAGAAAGATACGTGCGGAGAGAGGAGGCAACGAAGGACACCTGGGTGAGAAGCAGGCAATCTACCCAGAGATGCAGACAAAGCAAAAAGCCCAAAAAACCCAATATCCATACAGATCAACATAATGGCGGGCACGTGCTACGAGAGCGACAAGAAAGCCGAGGGGAACCGGGAGACAAAGCGGGGAACCAAAAGAGGCCAAGGCAGACAACTAGGAGACAGGGAATTGCCAGAGGGAGGGATAAAGAGGAGGGCAGCTTTAGTTGTCCGTGAAGTCTTCATCCGATTCCGCCGTCGGCTCTGATGTCTCCACATCTCTCGCCCAGTCAGAGTCTCGGGGGTCCTCTCCCTTGCGCACCCCAAACCTCCTGCGCTTCCTTCGTCGCCACGTGGGCGGGAATCTTTGTTGCTGCTGCTGTTGCTGCTGCTGCAGCTGCTGCTGCAGGCGTTTGCGGCTCCGAGCGCCGCGATGCAGGGGCGATGGTGCAAGATCCCCCCTCTCAGCGCAGCTCAAGTCATTGCCGCAGGAAACTACTTCATTCACCATCTCCCTTATAAGGCTAGCGCGCGTCTCTTCGCTTGCCGTTGCTGCTTCTGGATTTTCTGCTGCTGCTCCCTCTGACGAATCTCCCTGTAAGACAATGTTCAACCATAGCCTTCCCAGTGTGGCTACAGCATGGCGCTGCGAAGAAGCAGCAGCAGCAAACAGCCGCCACGCAGCCTTCTCCTCTAAGATTGCGGGAGGCAGCGGAGCGGTGCTGCGTTTGTTGCGGCGAATTGACATGGGGCTCTTCTTTGCTGTTGCTGCTGCTGTTACAGAAGGTCCAGGGGCAGCTCCAGCAGTGGGCAAAGCTGCTGCAGCGCCGCAGTCAACCACTCCACCTTTGCGCGACGGCGGAATTTTGCTGTTGCTGCTGCTCCTGCTACTGCTGCTGCTGCTCCGACGGCCACGCTGTCGCATGAGCTCCCAACCTCTCTTTTGCTGATGCTGCTGCTTGACGCCTTTTGTGCCAGAGTCGCCGCACTCGTGGCTGTCTATATCCTCTTGTACAGCAGCAGCGTCGCTGCCGCCTTCAGCTGCATTCATGACATGGAAGCCCTGCAAGAGAACAGATCTCAGTTTTGAGGCAAAGCACCCACAGAAAGCCGCAGTTAGAGCAGCGACCTGACGGTGCTGCTGCTGCCGTTGCTGCTGTTGCGGTGAGTGCAACAATATATCAACAGCAGCACCACAGTCAACGGCCACCCCTTTTAGAGCAGCTGCTGCATCGGCTGCCTCTGACGGCTTCAGAATGATCGATAGCAGCACATCAGCAACAAGCCTCAAGTGCAGCAGCGCGGCCAATACAGCAGGCAGCAGCGGCAGCAATCCTACGGGGGTCTGTTGCAACCACGGGGCGATTGCTGCATCTGCTGCAACCGCAGCTAGCGAAGGCGGCAGACTGCCTATCCATGCAGCAACACGTGTATCAGGTTCTTCTCCTGCCGCAGATGAGCCGGCAGTCTCTGCTGCTGCAGGCGGGAGACGGGCAGCGAGACAAGCAAGAGCCTCCACGCTGCTGAACCGCCTCAGCTGGGCCACAAGGCCGAGTTGAATGTCCGTGGGTGAACCCTACACAGCAGCAGCAGCAGCAGCAAACACGAAATCATCAACAGAGCTGCCAAAGCCGTCTGCGGTGATGAGGATCCAGTGTCAACAACCGCAAACAGGACAGCTGATACCTGCAACAGTAGCAACAGTAACGTACTCTGGAGCTTCCCCTTTTCGTGAAAAAAGCAACAAATGCGGAGACAGCGGCAGGGTCTACTGGGGTAAATGGCGAGAGCAGCAGTGCAGCAACAGGCGCTGCTCCTTCCTCCTGCAAGTGCAGCAGCTTCGAGCTGCTGTTGTCGCTGCCAAGGGATAGGCATTCTGCTGCTGTGACGTCTACTGCAGCGCGGTGTATGCACAGCAGCAGCGAGCTATCCAGACATTCCTGCAGCCGACCAGCAGCAGAGGCAGCACTAACGCCGCCGAGCGCTTCTTGCAGCAGCAAAGAAGCAGCACGCGCCACTGTCCTGCTGCTACAAAACAGCAGAGCAGCTGCCTGAGGCACCAACTCGCTGTGATAGAGTAACCCAAGCCTGATACCCACAACGCACACCTAAGCGCGCTTGGGGGTGGGTATATATATATATATATATATATACAGACGCAGGGAACGAGAGGCAAAGAGAGAGAAGGA
>NW_013547277.1:0-7500 GCF_000499425.1 Eimeria acervulina
TCCCACATGCATAATCCTGCTGCGCATGCCACTTGTCTTTCGGCCGTTAGATTCCGCAGCTGCGTGCTGCCATCTGTGCCTCGCTGCGGCTTCCGCGAGCCTTGGAGTGGGAAAGGAGCTGGATGAATGCAGCACCGCCACAGTGGGAATGTGTGCAAAACACTTAGCATATTAGGCCGCTTGGTGATTCTCGGAGTTCGATGAGGTGACTGAAGAAGAGCAGCTCTCTTTAGCCTCACGACCCGCGCCACTTACGGCTTTGCTGTGGAATATGAAGGCTGCTCGATGTGTTGGCTGGTTCTTCCCGGCCTATGGATGACTGCAGAAATTAGGTAGAGCAAAGTAATTGCTGCAGCTATGCGGCATCTCTGGCCATATCCCGGGGTTTAGAAAAGTATGAGCTAAGAGCAAGCTACCGTTTGCCCGCGAATGCAGCGCGTGAAGGGGGCGAGGTTCCCCTTGGCCCGGTGTGCGCGATAATCGTTGCCGTCATTGTCGATTTTGCTGCTTCTTAGGGCACTTATTTTGGAGCAAAGGCCTGGTAGGCCGCGCAAAGCTTACGTAAGGTATAAGGGCTGGTTCACGTAGTGCGCCTATTGCAATGCTAGAATTTTGAGGTATCTTCCTGAGGGTTGTTTCCTCAGCGAGGTGTCTCTAATAATCTGTTTTGGAGTTTGAAGTCTGCGTTTAGTTGGAGACGCGCAAAAATTTGTAGCTGAGCTGAACTAAGAGGTACAATGATGACCTAATCGCTTCAAGCAGCAGTGCCTGTGTTGAAGCCAGATGTGTGATAGCAGAACCTCACATTAGGCCTGATTATACCCCACACATTTACAGAGCAGGCCCTCACATTACGCCTCCACTTCCTAGCTTCACATGAACTTAATTATACCACGCACAGTGGCTAAGAGGGATTCGCACATCACGCAGCTTGGCGGAACCTATTCTTTTCGTTTTCTATGCTCAAAAAGCGCCTACTGAATTCAGAAGGCATCAAGGGGAAAGTGGTGAGGTGGGATCAGAAAAGGGCGCCGTCGGAGCCTTTGAACTTAAAAGAGGCAATGGAAGAAGCCGTCGAAGAGACGACGAAGGGACTGGTGCAGGGAGCAGAGGGCTCTGCTGTTACTGCGTGTATTGCCTGTGACGACCGTACCGGATACAGACTCTGCACCGGTGCACTAACACAACCCATCAAGGCTATAAGGACTCTAACATTCAAATTAACGTCATAAAAACATATTCGAGTCCCTATATCATAAAAGGAAAATCTGTGTGTGTGTATTGAATCCTGGGTCTGACTCCGCCTTGAGTCCGACCGCCGCAGCGTCAGTCTTATAGGCAGCCCCAGACCCGGGCGATACTGCCGAGCATTCTCGACTTAGAACTGTTAGATTTCTATCTGAAGTGTTGTCTTTTATCTCTATGCGTGTTGCATTGGTTTTTTCGCATCTAGCAAGGTCTCTGGAGGCTCCACATGAGCTCTATTGTAGTACCTGTGCACTACACCGGGTGTCTCTCAGAGCCCAAGAGTTAATCACACTAAATACTAAACAGGAGACAGACTAGAAGCCTCAAATACTGCAAATCCATCGTTTCTCAGTTGAAGGTGCCGTGCAGAAGTTGTTGCAACAACTGCTGCAGGGCACCTTCACCTGAGACAACAACCAACACCCGTTCTCCTCTCCACGCTATCAATGTGGAGAGTTATTGTTGTACTTTGCATGCGTGCAGCATGCCTACTAAGGCTAAGTAGGCTTTCATGCACAGACTCCATACAGCATACGCTCTAATGCTAGAGTTGCCGCACCTCCTATTGGGCTCCTCAATGCATTTCGAGGAGAACCTACTAGCTCTGAATTGGATAAGCACCCTAGTAGAGCGGGTTCAATTCCATCTTAACTTTTATATATTATAAATGGAGTAGAGCAGGCCGCTCAGCCCTCTTAACCCAGCAGCAGATACGGCTTTGCCTGGTGTTTGTAACAGGTATGTAGCTGCAGCGCCGTTGCTGGGGACAGTGTGTTGAAGTCAAAAAGCCTAAGCTTTAAATACTAATCAATAGTATTTGAATATTAATTCTTTTTCGGTGAACAAAGGCAGGATAGGGCGTATATTCGATAGAGAGGGGACAGGAGTATGCATGCATGCATGCACGCTGTCCCCGTTGGAGACGATCCCCACGCGTATTCTTGTTGGTATCTCTTCGTTTTCTTTGTGTTGAGTGTCTGCATAAATGTGAAGATTGAGTTTAAACATTTTCATTTTTGTTTTCTTCATCTATACTCTGCTATTCGAAGAGGCACGGCGACCCCGCCTGCGTCTCTCTTCCTGTCTGCCTCTGCAGCCCCTTGTACTCTGCACTTCACAGGCTGTTGTTTGTGCTGCTGCTTTGCTGCAGCTGGCCATTGGTGGAGAGCGGGTTTTTATTAAAAGCGAAGATGCACCGCTACTATTCGTTGAAGGGGAGGGTGGGCCTCCTTGTTTCTTTGCTGCTGCTGTGTGCGGCAGCAGCAGCAGCTGCTGCTGCAGTCACAGAGACCACCAAAGTTAACGAGCCAGAGCCTGCAGACGGAGCTGCTGTCACTGTGGCCGCTGATTCAGATATTTCCGCTGGAGAGAAGAGGACCCCTCCGCGCAAGAGGCAGACTCGTTCTAAGGCTTCGAAGGCAGTAGATACTTCTTCTTTGACGTCTGCTATCAGCGACACACCAACAGATGCAGCAGCACCAACAGCAGAAGTAGAAGTAGCCGAAACAGCAGAAGCAGGAGATTCTTCTCTTCCTTTGCCTCCCGAGATCCCAGATGAAGATCAAGACGAGCTAGGCTCAGACAGGCTTTCATTAGATGGGGGAAGGCTCCAGCTGCGTTTGCCTGATGGCACACCTGTAGGGAGTTTAGAAATACCTGTTCTTGACCGTCATCGCCGCAAGCTAACAGGGTTAAAGACGCTTACAACAGGTTTGGTGCTGTTCTTAATTCTTCTTGTTACGAGGCAGTCAGGGCCCCTTACGCTGGCCGAGCAGACAGCTATGACGATGGCTTTTGTAGGGCTTGTGAGGTTTCTGCAATCGCTGTTCAGCGAGCAAGGAGAGTTTCAATTTAAGGTGTCTGTACAGCCCGGAGATCTCAAAGACGAGCTCGTGGGGGAGGTAGAGTATGGAGGCCTAGCAGATGCAAAGCGCTCTCTGCAACAGCGTCTACAGAAATGGATGCAGACATTATATATTGCTGTTCCGACATTCTTCCTTGTTTCAGGGTTCTTTATGACTCTCGGCTTTCATCTTGCTACTGGTTTAATGCTAGGGCTTATATTCTTCATTTTAGGGGGTCTAGCTTCCCTCATTGGCGGCGCAGGAGGTGCATTTGCAGACCTTATACGCAGCTTCTAAACGCTTATACTAAACATACACCCCAATCTGCAGCAACTGCAGCAGCTGCTGCTGCTGTTGCTGCACCTGTCTCGGACATACACACCGACCTGCAGCAGCAGCAAACATATATACTCTCGTCTCGCTCCTGCCTCGCGCTGGGACCCTCTGCTGAAGCGAAAGCAATGCCAGCTACCGCATGTACTTAGCCGCAGCAACGCTAACGGCTGCTGCAGCAGCAGCAGCAGCAACAGCGGGAGCAGCAGGACCTGGAGCATTTCTTTCTCCTCCAACTCGCGGTCTAGGCATTCGGCTCCAGCTGCACCTTCTTGCGGTGTACGAACAGTCGATCTGCTCTTAGCTTTACTTCACAATGGCTGCAGCAAAGGCATTGCAGGTGCTGCAGCAGAACAGCTTCACGGGGCCCCCGTTAAACAATAATAAGTAGAAGGCGGAGACTGTTAACGCAGAGGCAGCAGAAACAGCAGCAGCTGGAACAGCAGCAGGAAGAATAGCAGCGGCAGCAGCAGCCGCAGCAGCAGCAGCAGCAGCACAAGCAGTAGCAGCAGAAGCAGGAGCAGCACCAAGGCCAGCTGAGTCAATGATAGCAGCAGCAGCTGGAAGCAGCAGCCCTTGATTGCGGCCGTAGCTGCTGCTGCTGCTGCTGCTGCTGCTGCAGCGGCCCTCGTGCCCTATAAAAGAATAATTTTATTTTGGCGGTTAAGTCTCTTCAGCACTATATGCAAGAAAAGCTATTTTTTCTTTTAAGACTCCTTTAGTTAACCTTTCAGTTAAATATCAATTCAAATATTTTCTTAGCTTCGGCTGTATGTACGTCGCACTCCTTGCTGTTATTTCCGTGTCTTTCTTTGTTTTTCTTTTAACTCATTTTGACTTCATCTTCAAGGTGGAAACTCTACAAATGTTTTATTTAAAATATTAATCAGGCGTACACCAGAGAGTGCATCAGACGTTGAGGGTTTACTCCGCTCTAGAACAAGTGCTAGACGCCTTGAGCGTCTCTGCTGTTGCTGCAACAGCTGTTGATGCTGCAGCTATAGCAGCTGTTGCTGCTGCAGCCGTCGGTGCTGTAGCTGTAGTAGCTGCTGCTGATGAGACAGTTCGATAGAGGGGAGGGTCTTGCTGCATCTGATCGTTGGAAGCAACAGCAGCAGCAGCAGCAGCAGCAGCAACAGCAGCAACAACCGCAGCAGCAGCAGCAACAATGGCAGCAGCAGCAGCAGTGCTGCGCCTGCTTTGCTCGCCCCAGCCACGAACACTTTGTTTAGTTTATATATTCTTGGTGGGTGTTAGGGGCTGTTGTTCACAAAGGAGACAGAAGAAGAAGACTGCCTGTCTCCGTCTGTCTCCCCTACGGTCTCTTGTTAAGTTGCTGCTGCTCTTCTTGTTCTTGATAGTATACACATGTATAGACAGTAGCTGAATGAGGCGTATCCACAGCCAAGAGACTCGCAAACCGCAGCAAAGGCAAAAGAGTTTAGTTTAGCAGACTCTATAACAGTAGCAGCAGTAGCAGCAGCAGCAGGTGCTGCTGCTGCTGTTGCTGCTGCTCCTACTCTCCTCTCGGTATCCCTCTAGGCCTTCTGGGAGCAGCAGAGAATTTGCTTCGGGGCAGAGAAGCCAGTCTCTGCTACAGCTGCAACACCCTCGCTGCTGCGCGTTCTACTGTTGCTGTTGCAGCTGCTGTTGCTGCTGCTGCTGTTGCTGCAGCGCCAGCACCCCGCATGCAGACAAGAGCAAATAACCTTCTGCTGTCTACACTGACGCTGAAGAGAACAAAGGCCACAGATATATTTGCATGCAGGAGACGGCCTATTAAACACAGGGAAGTACTATATATATATAACACCTTTATGCTGTATGTACACTAGGAGCTATAATGTATATATATATATACATATATATATATAATATATATATATATATATATCTACATATATATATGTATATATATACACATATACGTATATATATGCGTATATATATGTGTATATATATATGTATATATATAATATATATACATATATATTATATACTATATATACATATATATATATATATATGTATATATATATATATATATAGTGTTTACATTATGACCTTCGTGTTTGAAGAGTGTTGTTTGTTCTTGTTTGCTTTTTTGGTGTTTTGTTTTGTTTGTAATATTTAATTAATCTCCTTGCATTATACACACTTCCTTTTGCCTTTGTGTGCGTCGTTTGGCTGAGGGGTCGCCTGCTCTTTTCTTTAAAGGGCAGCAAAGGAGACAGCTAAATATAAAGAGCAAACGTGCAGAAGCAGCGCAGCGCTCGGCTGCTGCTGCTGCTGCTTCGAGGTTGCTGCTGTGGGAGGAGACGATCCCCAGTGTACAGTCTGCATAGTTGTTTGTTTTTTTGTTGTTTGTTGTGTGTTACAATACAAATAAAGGATTAAAAATTGTTTTAAGACTTTGTAATTAACTAGAAGCAAGAAAAAACATCAGGGAGGACAGTTGCTGCAGCAGCAGCAAAGCTGCTGCTGCTGCTTCTGCTGCTGCTGCTGCTGCTGCAGACTGGCAGAGAGGAGAGCGGCCCTGGGGCCTCAGCCACTGTACATTAATAAAAACTGTTGAAGTGTATTGTTTATTTTTGTTTGCATATATTATTCTTTTAATTATATCCTTTCTATTTGAACGTTTTTAAGTTTCTTTTTTGCTGCTCTTTGCTGCTGCTACGCCTCTTCGCGTCTCCTCCTCTCTTCACTTCTTCTTTGCTTTTCTTTGTCGTTATTTGTATTTTATCCTACTATTTTCGGAATTAAAACTCAGTTTAGTTGCTTCTTCTTTCTCTTCTTTAGATAATAACAAGGCATGACCCCCCTTTCCTCGTGGGGCCGTGCCCGCTGGCGGCCCCAATTGAGACTAGCGTTAGCAGCAGCAGCAGCTGCTGCTGCAACAGCAGCAGCAGCAGCTGCTGCTGCTTCTGTATCATCCCCTGGTGCAGCAGCAGCCCCTGCTGCTGCAGGCTACCCCGTTGCTGCTGCAGGAGACGGTTTTGCCGCACCCCCAGCTGGCCATGTAGGGGCCTCCTATGCGATCGTTCATCCTGGGGGCCCCACAGGGGCCCCTATACACCCGGGGTCGCTCGTACACCCGGGGGTCCCCGTACACCCGGGGAACCCCCCTTATATGCTTGGAGAGCATGCGTTAAGTCGTGCGGTGCCGCCTTCTAGCGAGGGCCTTGGGTTTGAGGCCTATGGGGGCATGCTGCAGCAGCAGGAAGGACAACAACAACAACAGCAGCAGCAGCAGCAACAGCAGCAGGAGGGGGAGGAGGCGGGGGAAGAGGTTGGTGAGGAAGAAGAAGATGCTGTAGAGATGACAGCAGATACACAGCTACTGCCTGGTCCCCGATTGCGCTTGAACGGGATGGTGGGGTTGTTGTTATCTTTAATAGTTTTGATTTGGATAGGGAGGCCAACGAACGTGGGTTCCCAGCACCTCGGCGCTTTAGTACTAGGAATTGCTGCTGTTGCTGCAGCCGAGTATATATATACGTTTGGTGTTTACTTGAGTAGATTGAGAAAGTTTAGGCTGGCTAGAGATGCTGTCTCTCGCAGCGCAGACTCTCAACGTCGCAGACAAGTTAAGAAGAACCTGATGGAGTATCAGCACCCTCCTGTCTCTATATCTCCGGCGTTGTTCCCTTGGGTGGGCAGTCTGCTGTTTGCGATCATCATAGCAGCACTCTCTAAAGCGGTTTTCTTATTGTTTCGTGCTGCTGGCAATAGGCTGCTGCCCTCCTTCATCTTTGGAGCCTTCTGGGCTGTTATCGTTTACTGTATTAAACAATCCTTGGCGAGTAGGAAATACAAGAAAAAACTGCAGCAAGAGCTTGAAGACGGAGACGCGAGATAGCCAAGCAGCTAGCTAGCTAGCTAGCTAGCTGGCTAGCTGCTTTTATCTAGCTACCTAGCTAGCTTTGCTTGCGTACTCCTTGTGGGTTGGGTTTCTCGCTTGCGCGCATGTGTACTATTCGTTGATCGCCCGCTTGTTTGCTTTCTGACCAGCTAGCTAGCTAACGCAGCTATGTGGCTAGCTAGCTGGCTAGCTAGCCATACACTGAAGCGCTAG
>NW_013547277.1:12500-22208 GCF_000499425.1 Eimeria acervulina
CAGCAGCATCTGCTGCCAGTCGCTGCGTCTCTGCCAAGCAACGCTGTTGCATGCTTTCTAGGGCTTCCTGGTGCTGCTGCTGCTGCTCTGCTGCTGCTGCTGCTGCTTCCTGCAGCCGCTTTAAGGCCCGCTGCTTCAGCGTTATCTCCCGTTCCCAGAGCTGTCGCAGCTCTGTTTGCTGCTGCTGCTGCTGCTGTAGCAGTGTTTGCTGCTGCTTCAATTTCTCACGCACTTCTTGGACTTCCTTCTGGTGCTGCTGCTGCTGCTTCTGCTGTTGCTGCTCCCAGTGTGCGACCTGCTGCTGCAGCTGCAAGTTGCTGCGGCGCAGCCCCTCCGCCTCCTCGGTTTGCTGCTGCAGCCGCTGCCGCGCCTCTCTAAGAGCTGCTTCCAGCTGCTGCTGCTGCTGTTGCTGCTCTGCTGCTGCTGCAGCAAACCGTCGGTAGTTGTCGTCAAAGTCCTGCTGCAGTGCGGTGTACGCACGCTCCAGCCGCTGCTGCTGCAGGGCGAAGCATGAACGTTGTTGCTGCTGCAGCGCCTCCGTCTGCTGCTGCTGCTGCTGAAGCCGAAGCTCACATTGCTGCTGCTGTTGCTGCAGCAGCAGTAGCAGCTCGTGGTGCTCTGCAGCACCCCAAGACACCAGGCTAGAGAGTTCATCGGCCCGCTGCTGCAGTGCTGTCAGAAAGCTGATATTCGCTGCAGGCCCTGCAGCAGCAACCGCTGCTGCTGCTGCTGCTGCTGCTGTACGAGGAACATTCAGAGAGATTTCTGCTGCTGCTCCACCATCTACATACGGCAGGTGCTTCCCCTGCAACACCTGCTGCTGCTGCTGCTGCTGCTGCTGCTGCTGCTGTGGTTCCAATGCCTTCTCACCTCCGAACGCGAGCGAACTGCCACAGCAGCAGCAGCAGGTGCTGCTGCTGCTGCTGCTGCGATGCTGCGGTAAGCTGTGACATTCCGAGGTGCCGCAGCAGCAGGCCGCAGCCTGCCGCTCCAGGTGCGGCTGCATCTGCATCTGCATCTGCTGTTGGTGGTGGTGCTGCTGCTGCGCTGCTGCCGCTGCTGCCGATGCAGCACAACGCTGGCACCTCCCTCCCTGGCCCGAGTAAGTAGTATTGCCTACTGGTTGTTAGCTATGGACCCTAAACCCTAAACCCTAAACCCTAAACCCCGGACTCGCTGAGCCCTAACATTTGCTGCTGCGGGCCCTTACACGAACTGCTGCTGCTCCAGGAGGTCTTCCACATGGTGCAGAGGGGGAAGCTTGAGTGCTTCAGCAAGTGCTGCTGCTGCTGCTGCTGCTGCTGCTGCCGACTCAGTTGCTGCTGCAGCTGCTGCCGACGCAGTTGCTGCTGCTGCTGCTGCCAGACAATTGAGCTACAGGAGAGCCTCAGTGCTTAGCAGCAGCAGCAAAACAACTCTTTTACCTCAAAAGAAATAAGTGAGAGGCTGAGCCATGGCTGTGTGCTGCAGGCAATGAAGGTCACCCCGTGTAGCAGCCTCTGCGTTGCTGCTGCTGCTGCAGTTGCTGCTGCTGCTGCTGCTGCTGCTGCTGTGTCTGCTGCTGCCAAGGATAAAGCCATAGGGCAGCGAAAACAATTACATCTCTAAATTTAAATAACGCTCTAGATCCTGCACATCACATCGTTATGGAAGGCAACGGCGTGCAGCAGTTGCTGCTGCTGCCTGGGGCACGCTGCAGCAGCAGCAGCAGCAGCAGCAGCAAACTCGGAAGCCGTCTGCTGCATGCGCCCGTTTAGCATAGTGCTGTAACTTGCTTGGCTATTAGGGTTAATCTGTTCTTCTGTGAGTCCTTATACTTCATCTGTATTTAGAGCAGCAACAACATTCTCGGCCTTGCCTCCTCGTCAGCAGCAGCAGCTGCTGCTGCAGTTGCCGCTGTTGCTGCTGCTGCTGCTGCTGCTGCCGCAGCAAGGAAGGCAGATAACGCGTATTTCGATTTGGTAGAGGCGTTTGGGCTTCAGCTGCTGCTGCTTCCTTCGTCGTAGCAGCAGCAACTGCTGCAGCAGAAGCGCCTCCAACTGCAGCGGCAGCAGCAGGGACAGCCACAGAGGCGGAGGATGAGCAGAAGCAGCAGCAGCAACTCTTGTTGCTGCTGCTGCTGTTGCTGCAACTTGCAACGCATCAGCATTTGAAGCTTATCTCTATTAGCTGCTGCCCGTAGAAGCAACGAGGACCCCACGGGCCGCACCTCAGCTGCTGCTGCGGCAGCAGCAGACCAGCATCGACAGCAGCAGCAGCAGCTTCAGCAGCAGCAGCAGTGGATAGACACTCCAAGGCTGTGCATGCAGATGAATCTCATACCCCAGGGCCGTGAGGCCATGGAGGCCTCAGGTGTGGGGCCCCCCTGTTTTCTGCTGCTGTCACTGCGACCTTCTGCTGCTGCTGCTGCTGCTGTTGCAACTTTTGCTGCTGGAGGCTGACCTGTATGTTGTTGCTGCTGCTGCTGTTACTGCTGCTGCTGCTGCTGTTTTGTGTCGATGTTTTCTTGAAGGCGAACCGTACAAGAAGAGGATGAGGACGGGGAAGGGATGGTATGATGGCTTCTCTAAACCCTAAACCCTAAACCCTAAACCCTCGACCTGATGAGGTGTTTGTGCGTTTGTTGCGGCGCTGGGTTTGTGTGCTGTCTGTTCCTTTGCTTGGATGTGTCTTACTTGCGTTTTTGTTTTTGTTGTTTCTGTTCATTTCAACTGTGTTGCTGCTCTCTCTTGCTGCTGCTGTTGCTGCTGCTGCTGCTGTTTTGTGTTTAGGAAGCGAGCTGGCGGCGGTGCTGAGGGTTTTGCTGCAGCGAGCGCTGCGCGTAAGGGTTTAGGGTTTGGTGGTATGAAGGGTGCAGCAGCAGGGGGAGGGTTTGCGAAGGATGGGGCCCCCGGAGCAGCAGCAGCAGCAACAGCAGCAGGAGGGAAATCCGCAGCAGCAGCAGCAGCAGCAGCACTTCCGGGTGTGGCTGAGGAGCGAACAAGCAGCATGGTGCAGCAGCTAACTCGTCTCCCTCTGACAGCAGACGCTGTACATCTGCAGCAGCGTGGAGCACGTGATTACAGCAGTTTGCTGCTGAAGCAGCAGCACGAAGAGCGGCCTGTGTGGGTGTGCGGAGACGGCTTCTTAATATTAGAGTTGTTTAGAGCTACGAGCAAACAAGCAAACGATTTTCTCGTTACTGTAGCCGAGCCTCTATGCAGAAGCGAACTTATTCACGAGTTCCAGGTAAAGCAAATGCTGCAACTGCTGCTGCTGCTGCTGCTGCTGCTGCTGTTGCTGCTGTTCCTGCTGCTGGTGCTGCTGCTGATACTGCTGCTGCTGTTCCTGCTGTAGGCGCTCTTGGTGTGTTGGTGCTGCTGCTCGTGCTGCTGCTGCTGCTGGGGTTCTTGCTGCTGCTCCTGATGCCGCTCCTGCTGCTGCTGCTGGTTCTGGTTGAACTACGGCTGAACTGTTGCTGCAGAGTTTGCTGCTGCTGCTGCTGCTGCTGTTGCGACTGCCTCTGGCATATTCGCCGCGCTGCTGCATGCGGTGGATTTGATGTTGCTGCTTCTGCTGCTGCTGCTGCTGTTGCTGCTGCAGCTGACGGTGTTTTCTTTGTATGCGGCTATATCTGTTGGGCTTAGTGCTGCTGATCTGCTGTCGAATTTAAACAAACTGAGTAAAAATATAATTCCTGATGAACTCACGCAACAAATACAAAACGTTGCTGCTGCATTCGGCAAGGTATGCTGCTTCCTGCTGCTGCTGCTGCTGCTGTCGGTTCTGCTGCGCCTGCTACTCCTGTTGCTGGTGCCGCCTCTGCTGCTGAATTTAGCGCTGTGTAGCGGGAGCTGCTGCACGTTGCAGCTGCATGTTGCTGCTGCTGCTGCTGCACGTATCGCCGCAGCAATGAACTCTGTATACCCGTGAGGCCTGTCGGAGCGTCCAGGGTTTAGGGTTTAGGGTTTAGGGTTTAGGGTTTGGGGTGGTTTCAGGTGAAGCTGGTGCTAAACGAAAGCTGCTACTTTATTGAATCTTCGAGCAAAAAGGAGTTAGACCACCTGCTCTCTAACCCTAGGATCCGCAGCGCCTCATTGCTGCCGCAGCAGCAGCAGCAGCAGCAGCAGCTTATGCGCTTGATGCAGCAGCCGCAGCAGCAGCAACAACAGCAGCAGCTCGCTGGAAGCAGCGATCTAGGCGCCGAACAGCAGCAGCAGCAGCAGCAACAGCAGCAGCAGCAAATGCAGCAGCAGCAGGAAAATGTGTACTTAACAAGCAGCGCCCCAACCCTAGACGCCTCGCAGCTGGCGTTTGTTCCCTCAGAGCCCGATGCAGCAGCAGCAGATAGCAGCAGCAGCAGCAGCAGCAAAGGTGAACAGCTTGCCGCTCCGGGAGGCATTTCTGCTGACAAGTCATCGCAGCAGCAGCAGCAGCAGCAGCAGAACGGGGGCAAGGCTGCCTCTGAAAGGCAGGTATGTTTATATAGGTTGATTGTCTATGCGTTTCAGCGTTTGGTGCTTTATCAGTCTTCTTGCATGCGCTTAGCTGCTGCTGCTTCCCTTGCTGCTGCTGTTGCTGCTGATGCTGCTGCTGCTGCTGCTACCGCTACTCTTGCTGCTGCTGCTGCTGCGACTGTTGCTGTTGCTGCTACCGCTTCCGTTTCTGCCGGCGCTGCTGCTGCTATAACTCCTGCTGCTGTTGTTGCTGCAACTACTACTCCTACTCCTACTACTCCTACCCCTACTAATGCTGCTGCTGCTGCTGCTGCTGCTGCTGCTGCTGCTGCAGGTATATTCCTTTCAAGTGCGTGCAGACAAAGTCGAAGAGGTGAAGCGGACGTCTATTGAAGTAATGCAGAGGCCGCTGCTGAGTGAATACGACTTCAGAAGAGACTCAAAAAACGCTAAAATAAATTCTTTGCTCCTCAAATCCTCCACCAAAATCAGGTGCTGCTGCTGCTGCTGCTGCTGCTGCTGCTGCTCGTGCTGCTGCTGCTCGTGCTGCTGCTGCTCGTGCTGCTGCTGCTCGTGCTGCTGCTTTTCGTGCTGCTACAGTTGCTGCTGCTGGTCGTGCTGCTACAGTTGCTGCTGCTGCTGCTTAAGCTGCTTCTGTTCCTCGTGCTGCTGCCGTTGCTGCTGCTGTCGCTGTTACAGCTGCTGCTGCACGCTGCCACAGGTGGTGGTAGTGGTGTTGCTGCTGTTGCTGCTATAGTTGCTAGTGCTGCTGCTGCATGCTGTTACTGCTGCTGTTGCAGATGTTGCTGTTGCAGATGCTGCTGTTGCTGCTATAGTTGGTACTGCTTCTGCTGCGTGCTGTTACTGCTGCTGTTGCTGATGGTGCTGCTGCTGCTGCTGGTTCTGCTGCTGCCGCTGCAGTACTGCGCTTTGATGGCTGCGTGGTTGTGTGTTGTACTCTGCGTAATATATATATATATATATATATATTTATATAATATGTATAGAATATATAATATATATATAATATACATATATTATATACATTTATAGGTATATATATGCATCTATATACACATATATACATACATATACTTACCTATACATATACATATACATCTACATACACTATATATATATATACTATCTGTAGAGTTGCGTATAAGGCATGATATGGATGCGCATTATTTGAACACTTCGCAGATATTATCAAGAAAGAGCTTTAAGAAAGATGTTCAGCAACGGTAGAGCGCGAAGCGGCATTATAGTGCTTCCTTGTGGGGCTGGGAAGACTTTAACAGGGATAACAGCTGCATGTACACTGCAGCGCAGCACAGTTGTGTTAACAACATCTGCTGTTGCAGTTGAACAGTGGAAGAGACAGTTTATAGAATACAGCAGCATCAATCCAGATGTGCTGCTGTCTCTAACAGCAGAAGATAAGCAGCAGCTCTGGAGCCCTGATGCAGCAGGCGTCCTTATAAGCACTTATACTATGTTATCTTTTGCTGGGAAGCGAAGTGCAGCAGCAGAAATTATACTGCAGCAAATTAAACAAAGAGAGTGGGGCCTCATCATTTTTGACGAAGTCCAATTCGCACCCGCACCCGCATTCAGAAAAATCAACGATCTCGTCAGGTAAACCCTAAACAATAAACCCTAAACCCTAAACCCTAAAGCACCTATATATATATATATATGCAAATATGTATATATGTATGTATGTGGACACCCTTATATGTCGGGGAGTAATGCATTTGAATAAGCAGTAAAGCAGGTGCATCTGCTGCTGCCGCTGCTACTGCTGCTGTTGCTTATGTTGCCGCTGCTGCTGCTGCTATTGCTGCTGTTACTTATGTTGCTGCTAGTGTTGCTGCTGCTGTTATTTTTGCTGCTGCTACTGCTGTTTCTGTTTCCATTTCTGCTGCTCCCCCTCCTCCTCCTCCAACTCATCAATTCCTCTTGCTGCTGCTGCTGCTGCTGCTGTTGCTGCTGCTGCTGCTGCAGGGCGCACTGCCGTTTAGGTTTGACTGCAACATTAGTGAGGGAAGATGATTTGATAAAAGATTTGCAGTGGATTATCGGCCCTAAACTTTATGAAGCCAACTGGATAGACCTGCAAAACCAAGCAAGCGAAACAATATATTAATACCCACTACTGCTGCTGCTTATGCTGCTGCTGATGCTGCTTAGTCTGCTGCTTAGGCTGCTGCTGATGCTGATGATGATGTTGATGCTGCTGGTGATGCTGGTGTTGGTGATGCTGCTGCTGCTGATGCTGGTGATGCTGCTGCTGATGCAGCTGCTACTCATGTTGATGCTGCTGATGCTCATGGTGATGGTGCTGCTGCTGATGCTGCTGCTGCTGCTGATGCTGCTGCTGCTGCTGCTGTTGCTGCTGCTGCTGCTTTTAGGGTTATTTGGCTAAGGTTTCTTGCCAGGAGGTTTGGTGTCCCATGACAGCAGAGTTCTACCGAGAGTATCTTCGAGTGCGTCTAAACCCTAAACCCTAAACCCTAAACCCTAAACCCTAAACCATAGTCTAGTTATACCCTAGGCCGTGTCTCCACCGCCATCTCTGATTCGTAGATTGTCAAGGATTAAGGGTTTAGGGTTTAGGGTTTGCATGCCGGTTCATCTATGTGCGTCAGGGTTGGTTTAGTATGACTGTACATTATCCATTGTTTATTAATTAGGGTTTTATTGTTATGTAGAGCTATTGAAGGTTATTAAATGCTACTTAGGGTTGCTTAGGGTTTAGGGTTTAGGGTTTAGGGTTATTATGGATTATTTAGGGTTATTTAGGGTTATTTAGGGTTTAAGTTATTAAGGTTATTAAGGTTATTAAGGGTTATTAAGGGTTATTAAGGGCTGTTTAGGGTTTAGGGTTTAGGGTTTAGGGTTTAGGGTCTAGGGTTTAGGGTTTAGGGTTTAGGGTTTAGGTGTGTTGTTCAGGTGCCTCATGCGAAGCAGCGCAAGCTATGGGTTTGCAATCCGACGAAGTTGATGGCTTGCGAATTTTTGCTGCGTTTTCATGAAGCAAGAGGCGACAAAATAATTGTTTTTTCAGACAATGTCTTTGCTCTTCTTCATGTTGCAAGAGCTTTGAATAGACCCTTCATTTACGGCAGGGTTTCACCACCTGAAAGAATGGCTATACTCAGCAAATTCAAAGTATACCCCCCACAAACCCTAAACCCTAAACCCTAAACCCTAAACCCTAATGACTAAACATTTGGAAACCCTAATGAGTAAAAACTAGTAGTATATAGTAAGAAACCCTAATGAGAAAACCCTAATTATCAAACCCTAGTAAACCCTAATAACCAAACCCTAGTAAACCCTAATAAATAAACTCTAGTAAACCCTAGTAAACCCTAATCAATAAACACTTATCAACACTAGTAAACCCTAACAAACACTAGTAAACCTTAGTAAACCCTAATTAACCCTAAGCAATTCTAATAAACCCTAGTATAGCCGAATACACCCTAATAAACCCTAATAAACCCTAATAAACCCTAATAGACCCTTAGCAGAGAACAAAGCAACAAACCCCAAACCCTTACTCCTTTACCCTACACCTGATGCAAATTGGCAAACCCTAAACCCTAAACCCTAAACCCTAAACCCTAAACCCTAAACAAAGCGACAAACCCTAAACCCTTAACAAGTCGGTAAACCCTAAACCTTTTAACCGCACCTACGATAAAGGTTAGATTAACCGACGAAGGCGCGCTGCGCTGCGTTGCTGCTGGCGACAGTTGAGGGTTTAGGGTTTAGGGTTTAGGGTTTGTCGTGCAGAACGAGAGCACCTTTAATACGTTATTTCTATCAAAAGTTGGAGACAACGCAATCGATATTCCCTGCGCCAACGTCGTCATTCAAATCTCATTTAACTTTGCTTCCAGGTCAGCAGCAGCAGCAGCAGCAGCAGCAGCAGCAGCAACAGCAGCAGCAACTCGTTTCAAGAGAAGGTAGCCCTGAAGCTTTGCGTAGTTGGGTTGTATATACAGCTGGTGTATGCATGCATGCATGCATAGTTAGTATTTGTGTTATATATATATACATATATATATATATATATATATTTGCGTATTTATATTGTGTATGTATAAACTATATATATATATATATATACAGCTGTATGTATGTACGTACACCAGGCGTCAAGAGGCGCAGCGTTTGGGCCGCATTCTAAGAGCGAAGCCTCGAGGAGCAGAAGAAGAAGGAGGTTTTAATGCTTATTTTTACTCTCTTATCAGCAAAGACACTCTAGAGATGGTGTATGCAGACAAACGCCAGCAATTCATCATTGATCAGGTATTTAACCGTATTTAACCATACCCTATCATCAACCCTAAACCCTAAACCCTAATATCCAAACGCACACGGTTTACGGTCTAGGGTTTAGGGTTTAGGGTTTTACCTGTGTTTCTTTGTCTTTCAGCCGATAGATTTATGCATTTGCATGCGCTTGTGTGTGCAATATTCCCTTACATTCCGCATTAGGGTTTAGGGTTTAGGGTTTAGGGTTTAGGGTTTTGTGTGTAGGGTTATTCTTACCGGGTGCTGCACTGTCGGGATTTGCCTTTGGAGCAGCAGAGTTTAGTGTATGGAGATAAAGAAAGACAGTTAGAAATGCTGAGAGATATTTTATTAACAGATGATGCTGATAAAACTCTTGATGAAGACGATGATGAATCAGGCTACCTTCCTACAGATACTCAGCAGCAGCAGCAGCAGCAGCAGCAGCAGCAGCTCATGCTACATCAGCAGCAACCAGCAGCCAGAGTCGTACAAGGAGGCTTAGCTGGCATCTCGGGTAAGCAAACACCTTTATTATTTATTTATTTATTTATTTATTTTTTATTTATTTATTATTTATTTATTTATTTAATTTATTTATTAATTATTTATTTAATTATCTGTTTATTATTTCCTATTTATTTTTTTGGTTGTTTTTGCTTTTCTACTGTTTTTCCGATTTCTTTCTTTATTTGAATTTATTTCCATCTATTTATATATTTATATATTTATTTATTTTAATTTATTTTAATTATATTTATTTGTTTATTTGTTTAGGAATAGAGTCTTCAGGGCGCCCGGCTGGGCGAGGTAGAGGGACGAAGGCGACAGCAGAGATGCACCCTCTCTTCCGTCGTTATCATGGCAACAAACCCTAAACCCTAAACCCTAAACCCTAAACCTGACTTGAGAAGGTGCTTGTCTATGCCCAGGCACAGCGCCACAGCCGCACCTGCAGCAGCAG
>NW_013547276.1:0-23194 GCF_000499425.1 Eimeria acervulina
GTCGGCCATCAGTTCTATTGTTCTGGCTTTTCTCTCTGAACAATATTAGGAACTCTATCGTATATTTGGTTGTTGATTGTGTTAGTTAGTGGTTGCAGCGATAATTATAGTTTTGGTGTCTGGATATAGTGTGTGCACCTATTCTGCCTACCTAGGGATATATCGTAGTGACAGCGTAGGCCAGCTGATCACTACAGACATAGTTGTTCGATGGCTTTGCAATATCACAGACAATCCAGAATACCAAGGGTATCGCCAACGCAATCGCTAATGCACTCTCCCGGCTCCCTATCGATCAGCTACGGTGTTCTGCAACTGTGCTCGCCTGCAGTGACTCCAGTTTCTGCCTCTCCCGTTTTTGTTGTTTGTTCTTTTTCTTTTCCTTTCCTTTGTTTGCGCCACCGGCCACTTTCGTGCCCTCCTTCTCAGCGCTGCCTTACCCCAACCCTTCCTTGCAGCCGGGCAAACAAGGAAGTGCGTTGCTTGGGATAGGGGGGAGTAGATGGAACGCTCCGTGCATGATGCTGTTATTTCTGCTTTTGAGCAGGCTGGCTTGCTACAGGCCAAACAAGTATTTAACAACTGTCTACAGCTCTAAAGACGTGACAGATAGATATTGGTACTTGCTGAGTGCTTACGCAATCGTGATATGTTTTTCAGAAGCTAACCCTGCCGAAATTCTCAATTTTTAGAAATATAAATTTAGGCCTATTATTAGGTTTTACTTCAAGTAAGTTTGGCAAGAATTGAGAACGTTCTTCTCTGTAAATTAATATATTTTAATACAACGAAACACATAAAAGAACTCATTCCCTCAACATTGGAATAGACATTTTGTTTTATCTAGTTAATTTAAAAGTGATAGACATTTAGAAAAGCACAAAATCGTTTATTTATTTTATGTGAATGGTTTCCAAAACATATTGATTCAATAGTATCTGCACATTCAAATATATAACTACTCATTTATTTACTTCCATATGGAGTTGCCTTGCTACAGAGGTTGCAGCGAGGTGTGTTTCAAATTTTTCGGCCGGGCCTGCCAGAAGTTCTTGTGCCGCTGTGCACATTTGGAGATTCAGTGGAATGTCAGCTGCTTTTCGGGAACTATTCCAACTGTTGTGCAGCCCACGAAGTTCCTCCTCTAGTGCCGAGAACCCTCGTTCCAACGACTTCGGAAGGAAGTCGTTGCTGAGGCCCGTCGTGTGCTGCAATAACAATGACTGTTGAAAAGGGTTCCTATAAAGCAACTGGTATCCCTTCTACTCCTCGGTACATTGGGCCAAGGGCTCGGAGGTAGAGGTGGAGCGGCTGCCTGACATGAGTTGCTGCGTTCCTTGCTGCAACCAGCGCTGCACGGCGACCTGTAACGAGAGTCTGCGATCTTCTCAGAGGACCGTCGTTAGCTGGAATCGAGCCAAAATATATCAGGTAAGCGTTTCTAAAAAGCAACTGACCGCCTGCCCTGTCCATAGACGTTCTCTGCATTGCGACCCTAGGACTACGGGCTAGCGGCGAGGAAGCGGCCACATGAGTTGCAAGGCACCTTCTTGCATCTAGTGCCGCAAGGCTTCTTCACGTGCACGCAAAACCAACCCGCTTTTTCAGTTCCGACTAACACTGTTTTGTAATTGGCTTACTTCGGCTTGCGTGCAAGCTGCCCACTAAAGCCAAGAAAATGCTTGTGTACCAACCTAGGGCACACTACATAAACCCACTCGAGTGCACAACCGAGAACCCTTCATGCACGAGCACGGTGGACAGTTCTGGAACGCTTCCTTGGGCCTTAGTAGGCAGCCCACGACGAATGTAGAAGTATGCATGCCAAGCTCGGAGTGGCCATCCTACACTGATTATTGTAGAACATGCTCAGCCAGAGAAGTGGTTACTCCGTTCTCACGACAACGGCTAGTAAGAAATTACAGTCATCCTCTCTGTAGTAGTAGAACAACATGAAATAAGCTTATTTACAGAAATAGAGAAGGCTGGCAGGTACAACAGCCTAACTGCGTCATCTCTCGCCTGCAAGATTAGCGGGCATATGAGCGGGCCGTTGCCAACCTTTGGGCGCAAACATCGCGCCAGTAAGCATTGAAACGATGAGGAAGGGGTAAGGACTAGATTCGCTTTGTTTCCCCCCTTTACACAGTACTTTTCTACTTCCAAAACTAAACAGACGTGACGGAAGGTAAACGACGAGCGGGTGTCAGGATGCACTTAACAACTGCCCGCTGTTCTTCTGTGAGATATGTCATGTCTCCGAGCATTCAAACTTGAAAATAACCAACTAACTACGATATTGGCAGTATCCTTAATACCTCGCATTCTTGTTTTTGGGCACTTACTTTGATTGGTCGCCAGTTAACTGTTTGGGGGCAAACGCGGGTCCTGTCTCTACGGCATTTCTCGCCCGCTGGTTATTCGCACTGTCTATGGCCAACTATTCGCCCTGTCTAAGGCCAACTGCAAATCTGCTAGTTTCGAGGAAGGTTTCTTGCATTCCAGGGCGAAGTTTGACAGTGCTAATTTTGTGTAATGAAGTATTAATTCCCACTATCACGCACCGCACCTCTGCTGCTGTCCGCGTCGGTTTGTTCTTACCAAATTTCAATAGCTGAGGCGTTAAAAACCTGTAGAAGCAGCTGATGAGGTCTCATCCTTATAAGAACTCTTGCGGCGGGGTGGGTACGTTCAACTTCACTTTGTTTGCCGTGCTGAATCTTACCTTCTTTCTCGCCCGCTTCCAGCTTGCAGTAGCAGAGGTTGCGGCCTCCGTGGACTTCCTTCCTACGTCAGACCGGAGGTCCTCTGCAGGTTTTCCGGTAGATAAAACGGCGGCCAAAGATGATGGACCCTTCTCCACAGCAGCGAATGCAGCACCTGTGCCCCGCGCACCCCGCTCGGCGGCAGCTGCTGTAGCAGCTAAAACGCTAAACGAAAGCCGCGGACACAGACGTATGTTTGCGCCGGACCCGATTGTAGAGGAGGCTGTTACGGAGGAGGAATACCGGAAGCTTATGAGGAAGGCAAGGGACGCAGGGAAGGGCCTAATAATGATGTTTTACTCGGCTTGGTGCCCACACTGTTTTTCGTACAAGAAGACGTTTTCGCAACTGGCAATGGATCTACATCCTCGCTTTCACTTCGGGGCACTGAACTGCATGGAGGACGAAAGCACCATGGATATTTGTGGCAAGTTAGGCGTATTCGCACTGCCTTCCATCAAGTTGTTTGTCCCGCCGCCCCTCCACCTGAAACTACCGGACTCTGAGCAGCATCCTAAGCACGATACGGCGCTTGAGGGAAATCTACATTTGGAGTTCCCTGGGGTGCACGATGGGGGTGCCTTGGATTCGTTTGATGCATCTCAGCCAGAAAGTTTCGCTATACATTCCCTGGCACTCCCCAGCGATGACGTATATCTTGCCGTGCAGTATGCGGCTCAAAAAACACAGCAACAAATTGACAAGACAGAACTGTAAGCCGTACGGTGAGGTGCTGCTTGCTCATCGCATGAATTCTGTAACCATTTAGTCCATTTGCCCTCCAACTATTCATCCCTTGCTTCTGCTGACTTGTGCTGCAGCCAGATGACGCTTGGAGGCGACCTCGCCGCCTTCGAGCATCTGCGCGGCATTCCATGCAATGCATACAGGTGGCAACACGAACAGAATCCCCCACCCGCGGCGTCCGATTCCTCTGTATCGCTGCAGGAGAAGAAAGAAGGCCAAGGGGCTGGAAGAAACAGTCTACGATTGGGCAGTGGCGGGACGACATCATGGGTTTCGGCTCGAGAGCGTCTACACGACGGCATACGGGGCCTGCAGTTCATTTTAGCGAGCTGGGTTGTTACGCAGAGAGAGAACATGAGTTTTGCAGAGGAGTTTGCCTTGGTAGATTTGCTCGAAATAGTGAGAGCTGTGGTGCCCATCAAGTCGGTGAAGAGGGCAGCTGCTCTCGCGATAATCCATCTCCATAACTCCATGCAGGCCCCTACAGACCGCCTTCCCTCGCGGCAGCCTAAACTCCTCAAAAACGAAAGTGCACGTTTATCAGAGTATCTTGAGCTATACAGGGAGATCGACGACAGTCTGAATGCAACCATGGGTCTAAGAACAGCGGATTGGCGTAGATGGATAGGGTCTGTGGCATTCGGTGCCGAAGCGCTGCCGCTACCGCCCCTGGAGGAGCCACGGCTAAAACACTGCACAACCGTCACATGCAGTGTGTGGATGTTGATGCATGTGCTAGCAGATGGGGCTAGGGAACTCTCCGTAAAGGTCAACGCACACCCAAAGTGCGGACCCGATGAGCTCTTTTTCAGAAGAAAAGGACAAGCGCTGCCGATTTACCTTCTACAAGAGCAACAGCAGCAGCGAAGGCCTGTCGATCTTGGCCAAGTTGTTGACACCGCATCTTTGTCGACTGTTAGTCCTTTCCCTTTGCATATTTCTGCGACTGAAACTAATCCACACACGCGCTTGCCCCAACACCTGTTCCACGAGCAGCAGATTATGATGTGTTTTCAATAGTAGACACAGGGCAGTGCGAGTCACCCACAGGAAATGCGCTTTTTAAAATAATGCATCAGTTGCTTTGTGCGTTCGGTATGGGGCATATGCGCAGGAAGCGCTAATCGAGCAAAATCCTACCTTGGGCTGCATGTCTGTCCCCGCATTTGAAGTCGCTTACGGCATTTACAACTTCTTGCAGCGCTTTTTTGGTTGCAGCGCTTGCCGGCAACACTTCACTTTGCTATTCTCAAGGCGCAGCCACGGACTGGACTCTATTTCGCCTCCTGCGGGAGAAGCGCTCATTCGCTTGCCTCTTCCTGCAGGTGCGTCATCCCCTAGGGAGGCGCGGACGGAACTCCCCGTGGCAAGAGAAAGGGGCATCTCTCTTCTTGACAGATTCAGAGGGCAGCTTGGGGGTGCAAAAACTGCATGGACGAATAGGTACGCGGAGGCCAGTAAGATGGACGAACTCAAGCTGTGGCTATGGAGACTTCACAACGCGGTGACCGTACGCACAGCCGCTGATACCACGCTTGCCTTCCTGAAGGGCGATCTCGGAGCTGTTAATTATGCCAACTGCGACACGAGGTGGCCCCCAAGGGCAGCATGCACTAGCTGTAGGAACACTCCACCGCCAGAGACGGGCCTGGTCTCAATACCTCTACTGCTAGCGAGAATTGGAGACAAGGATATTCTTGCTATGGAGGAAGAATTTGGAGATTTTGACAGGGCACATGTTTTAACCTTCTTGAGGAAAAGTTATTGGCCAGATGGCATTGAGGAAATGAAAATCTGACGGGAACCACACCAGAAGCCTGCCCCCCTCGGATTTCACGAGGCAGTTGCGAAGAAAAGAAAATACTTTTGCCCATATCGCATCTGCAGGCAAAGATTGTGCAGTGCAGAGGAAACGTGCTGAAGCAGCAGCATCATGCGCAGCAGGAACCTCGCCTTCAGGTTGCTGCTCCTATGTGCTAAAATGCAGCAGCGGCTACTGCCGCCACATTGCTGCTCCCTGTCTTGCTAAGAAGCAACAGCAGCAGCCGCGCGCAAAGACCCGGTAGCGACAAGCGCAGGATTAGTAACATGCGCAGCTTCATGCACACTTCAGCAGTGGTGTGCAGAGCTGCATGCAACAATGTGCACAGCAAGGTGGAATTGCTGTTCTGACCATGCTGTGATTCACCACTAGGGATATATGCAGCAACGAACGCACAAGTGCAACACTTTCAGCGGAAGCACCACCACAACAAAAGGCAGCAACAGCATACACTGCAAACAGACGACATGCGCATGGACAGCCATCGCCGCCTCCGTGTTGGGGCGTGTTGGCCCCCCATGCCTGAAAGGATAAGAGAAGGTCCCCTGCATGCAAGAGGAGGGCATATGCAGAGGAAGGCCTCAGCAAGAAATGGAGGGACATTGCTACCGAAGTAGTTGTTCGCGCATGTCTGCAGCAGGTGCAGCTGCTACTGGTGGTTGCTTCCCTTACTCCGTTATATTTCGTCGGTATTGAGCATCTACTTGAGTCTCTTGGAGTCGCAAGTGATGAGCTCTATGTTCCCAGGTCTTTTCTCCGTAACACTGAGGATCAGCAACAACAGCTGCTGCTGAAACTATGAGTTGTCGAGGAAAGACAGGATGTAAATGCCGGATGGAGAGAAGCGACCGCTGCGGTGTTTACAGCGTATTGTCACGCTGTTATGTAACGGTGTCTCTTCATTTTGTCTCTGAGACGATGCAATGTCATGTTCTGCCTCGGCCTTCGTAGTTAGGAGGCATCGTGACAAGTTTATTGATGGTATCCTCGATGCCATGTGTAGCATGGTTGCATCGAAGATATTGGTGCGCAAAAAAACAGATGGCGGGCAACAATTTACATGGCACATTTAAGCGCGTGGTTTTCTTTGTCCAGTTTGTCTATTGCTGCCCG
The DNA here is from genome assembly GCF_000499425.1 of Eimeria acervulina. NCBI lineage: Eukaryota > Apicomplexa > Conoidasida > Eucoccidiorida > Eimeriidae > Eimeria > Eimeria acervulina. Next base: position 6,448 of record NW_013547276.1, read on the forward strand.
TGTGCTGTTGAGGCTGGCCCACTTCTTGCTTGTGCGCTCGGGTGTTCTGCTGCTACCCCGGATAGACTGCTGCTCTTAATTATACTGTTAAAGGATATAGACGCATTGATCACGTGTAGTTGGCAGTTCCGGAAATGCAGGTAGGAAAAGTTGGCAAGCAAAGTTAGCGTGCGACAGACAGAACACAAGGGGGAGATCAAACAGAGCCTGCGCCGACTGCCGTAGGGGGCAGATAAAACAGCGCTAGCGCCGAAGCTAAAGAACTGCCGTACTCTTTGTAGACTTAGTTTATCCTTCGAATGTTTGTTTGTCTTCACGGCGAGCGTTCCATTTGTTTCTTTGTGCGCCCCTTGTACCACCCAACTTGCCCTGATTAAACGCTTAAATGCTGAGTGATGGCCCGCGTCCTCTTGCGATGTACTCTCCATTTCGTCTTTTGTGTCCTCGCTCTCTGCTAGCAGCCTGCCAGGCTTATCGAACGAAACAGGAAAAGTAGGATCCGCCACGTTGCAAGCTGTGGAAGGAGCGAGACTGAAGCGGGTGTTGCTTGAAACAGCAGAATCCCCCGTAGGACATGCTACGAACCAAATTTTCGAAAGCTTGTAGGAAAGTCATCGGTGCATCTAGAAGACAAGACACACGCGAGAATACCCTGTTACCAGACAGCGTCAAAGGCTGTCGGAACAACATGGCAACAATGTGTATCTTTGTCTCATGAGCACCGGGACAGAGAAGAAGAGTGCACCACACTCAAACTGATTGAAAGTAGAATGCTTTGACGCGAATCTCAAGCAAGATGCCTCGTTCAGTGGCTGGTTTTGGCCGCAATAACGTGAGCTGTTGTGCGACCGACTCGTGTCGCAAGTGAGCGGACGCCCAGGCCCAGATCGATCCGCTTATTGGGAAAGCCCTGACACTAGCTGCCTTTGCTAAACCAAAGGCTCCTGTGAAAATCTGGAGCACATTTTATTCATGGTTTGGCAAAAAAAGGGCAGCTCCATCTAGGCGGGCTAGTTCGCAGTGGGCCCCTGGCCGCTTCCGTTACAGTGGGTTTGCTGCACTACTCAGGACGGCGGAACGTTTGACACTGCCAGAAACACTATAAAAAGTTTCAATTACCTGGAAATCATTGACTATCAACCCTGCCGTGGGGAGGACAAGCAACAGCAACGACGACAGCTTCAGAAGAGTCAAACCTGAGGCCCTTTCTACGTCCCGCGGTCCTTTGAGCAACAAAAAGACAGTGTACAAGACTTGCATTTGCCTATATAGTCGGTAGAAGCCTTGGAATATAAACATATTTGCTTTCCAGATAAGAGCTTCCAAGTATTTGAGCCGAAAACGCGGTGGTCATGCCGACCCGCGTGAGCATTCCTCGTTTGGCTGGGGATTGAAGGGCCATTGGTCCATACGCATTGCGCAGGCAGCGACAGGAAGTGCGGCGACGATGGCGGAAGAGGACTTCTTCTCTCTGCTTCTCAGCAACCACATTGGAGGAGGTAGTGGGATGCCTCCTGACGAGCAACAGCAGCAGCAGCGCTTCTTGCAAAAACAGCAGCGCCGATCACGGCTGCAGCAGAGGGGGAAACAGCGGAATGAGCAGCACTTCCGTGGCATTACTAAGAGCAACTGCTCAGATGGTAGCGATGTGAAGGACGTTCTCCAAAGGCAAGTCCGTCCGCCTTATCATGCGTCGACAGCAGCACATGGGGCTGTAGAGGCTGGTGCTGCAAATACAGTGACTGCAAGTGCAGAGAGATGGCAGCTGCTGCAGGGGGAACAGGTGCAGCAGTTGCAACGAAGTCGGTGGCAGACAGGAATAGACAGTTTTCTGGAACGTCAGCGCGGGCGGCACCCTCTGCCACACCGTCAGAAACAACTCCAGCGACACCGGCAGAGGATCCTGAGCCGACAAGTTATTGCCCGCTGCAAAGGTGATTCCCAACCGATTAGTCGCACAAGCAGTAGTAGCAACGATTCCAGGAGGTCGAAATACTCGAAGCAGAGGGCGCTAAATTGCTCTTCGCGCCTAAGGAGAGGCAGCTGCACAGGCACTGCAAGGCGCCGCAACAGTAGCATTACCAGCGGCAGCTGCAACAAGAGGGGCACAGTCAGCGGCAAGCTCAGGAGAAGCAGTCGGGAGCCCCACTGTAGTATCAGCGCAGGTACTGACGACACAGGTAGAGGGCAGAAACCAGCACGCCATCTTAGAGCAAGCAGCAGCTGCAGGTGCAGTAATATAAACAGCAGCAGGAGCTGCTGCAGTAGACGTGCGTCTAGTAGGTCGCTTGCTGGACCGTGGGTGCAGCAGCAGCACCAGGACGCGAAGGAGCAGCATGAGATGCAATCTCAGCAACAAAAGCAGCAGCGGCTGCAGCAGCAAGGATTCCATAGCGACAGCAGCAGAAGCAGCGAAGACTCTTTTGCATCTCTCATTTCCCGTAGTCGCCGCCTTCTGTTAGGGGGATCGAGAAGCCTAGGGCAGCAGCAGCAGCACATACGGCGGCAGCGGCAACCTGAACAGTTACTGCAGCCTAGACGACCGCAGTCGCAGTCTCGATTATTGCAGTCTGATGACCTAGCAGGTTGGAAGGAGAGACAAACGCAGCAGCAGAACCACAGCAGCACCAACAGAAGCACCAGTTGCAGATCATTCAACAGCACCAACAACGTCAGCCGCAAGAAAGACGATGCAAGCGCCACCAGGGAACGTAACTGTAGCGTAGACTCACCTCCGGAGTCCTTTCGCCATTCCAGAGATCCGCAGGACGATGCCGGTTGGCCCGAGCAGCAGCAGAGAGCGGCGCAGCAGGAAGGAGGAGGACACCGACAGCAGCAGCAGGAAGAGCAGGGAAAGAAGCTTCGAGACGTGGAAGATGCAATACGGCAGGCAAGACTGCTGCTGCAACAGCAGCAGCAGCAACAGCAGAAACTCAAGGAGTTACAGGCGCAACAGCTATTGCTGCAGAAACAGCAGCTGCATCACCAAAAAGGCGAGAAAGAGCTGAGGGAGTGGCATCAAGAGCTGCAGCAGGATTCCAGGGAGCAGCAGCAGCGGCAGCGGGTGATCGTCTCCCAACAACAGCAAAAGTGTCTCACTGCTGCTGCAGCTGCTGCTGTTGGTGCGTTGCAGCAACAGCTCCAGCTTCTCCGAGTGTTACTACAGCACAACTTAAGAGACGCTGCGAGATGGATGGAAAACAGCCTCATGGGGTTCAAATCCATTTGTGACAGACAGGCAAGATCCATTAAGAATGCAGTCATGCGGCTTCCAAGTCAATATTTTAGATTCCTAGATGGTGGACCAGGTTCGCCTTGACTTTCGGCTTGTGATGCAGGTTGGAGCAGCTGCAGCCGCAGCAGCTCAGGCAGCTGCAGCGCATGACATACAGAAGCAGGAACTGCAGAAGAGCATCACATTGCTGCAACTGGAGCTGCAGAGCACTGTGGGTGCTAAGCAACAACAGGAAAAGCTTGTGAGCCATCTGCCCTGAATAAGGACTCAAGAGTTGGGCCAGATGGTACTACTGTCGTACCTTCTGTTACTCCATGGTAGGGTTCATGCTCTAGAGTGTGCTTTCTTAGGTTGAAACGCTGCGAGCTCAGCAAGAGGAACAACGTGAAGCAGCAGCAGCGGCAGCAGCGCAAGAAGTTGAGGAGCGCCTAAGGCACCAGCACTCGATGCACCAACAATACACGGAGCAGATCCAAGAGCTCCAGTGTGCCCACCAGAAAAAGATACAGGAAGTCCAACAGCAGCATCAAAGGCAGCTGCAGCAGCAGCTCCTTCAGCAGCAACAAGCAGCCAGGAGCGAAAGAGAACAGCTGCAGCAGCAACTACAGGAGGCTCAAGAAGCACTAGAAACACTCAGACTACAGAGAGAAGATGTAAATCTGCACAAGCTTTCAACTTGCAAACCGGTTTTGTGGTTGCGACTGCCACCTCTGTTGCTGCTGATTCTGCATTCCCAGCTGCAGCATGCTGTTATTGTGGCTACTTCCTCGAATTTTGCTGTGGCTTTTGCATATAGGAAAAGGCAGAAAAGGACAAGCTGCAGCGAGCCGAGGCAGCCGAGTTGCGGCGAATGAAGGAAAGCAACATCCTCCTTCGCCAGCAGATGCAGCAGCAGGAGCAACAGATACAGCAGCAGCAGCAGCAGCTGAACTTGCTGCACGAGCAGACCGAGAAAGATGCGCAAGAGCGGCGGGAGAAGCAGCAACAGCAGGAACAGCAAATGCTGCAGGCTGTGGCGCAGCTGAACGCAGCTGCCTCTCATAAAGAGGCCAGACTGCAGAGTCTGCAGCGCGAGAAAGAAGCCGACAAACTACAACTGGAGAGGTATTCGCATACTTTAAAGCCTTTTGTCTGGCCAAAAATTGCCAAAATAATTTTCGCCACGTATTAGTCCGAATGCGTCCAGATGAGCGGCAAATGGCACTTCTTTGTTTTTTCCATCTCTGTTCCCATTGCCTCCCGTTACTGTCTGGCGGCAGGGGGATACGCTGTACAGTCACGCTGGGTTGTGAATATGGGATGCCTCTTCTTCCTCTGCAGGGAGAAGCAAATGGTACTGCTGCAGTCTGAGGAGCTGGAAGAAGCACGCCAACGGCTTGCTGCAGCAATCTCACAGCAGCAGCAGCAACAGCAGACTCTCCATGAGCAGCAACACCAGCTCTTACGGTTGCAGCGGCAGCACCAGCAGCAAAAAGACGAAATCGCAACACTGCAACAGCAGCTGCAACAACTGCAACAACAGAATGAAGCTGCTGAGCGGGAACACGAAGAGCGATATGCACACCTCCAGGTAAGCTGCAAATAACGCCGCAGCAGGGAAAACCTGTCGTTGTGGCTGAAAGCGATGCTGCGGGGCACATTTCCGACCGTGAAAGCACTTGTGCGACTGCTGCTGAGTTCGTTGCTGTGTCAGGGCTGTGTACAGCGCCTTTCCTGGCATCTGCTTCAACTCCTTCCAGTACTCACCTTTGTGCTTTCGGTTCCCATGGCTAAACTAAACTTTTGGTCTGCGGATTTATGCAGGCTGAGTCAAGCCAGCGGTTACAACAGTTACTGCAGCAGGAGAAGCAGCTGCGGCGGGAGATTGCGGCGCAGCGCGAGTTGTTTCGGAAAGGCAGTAGCAGCACAGACGAGCTGCTGCTTGCAAAGCACGAGCTAACTACGTTAAAGCACGAATTGCAGGTAGTTCTGTCGTCATTGCTGTGGCTTCTTTACGCTGTTATGGGTACTCCTGGTTTCCCACTTCGTGTTGCTTTTGTTTGATGTTCGACATTCTTGCAGTATCAAGGGGTGCTGCGGTCCTGGTGTGGTTGCTTGAATGAATGCTCAACCGTTCTTACTATCACTTTGTACAGGAATTACTAGCTGAGGAAACAGGAAAGCGCGAGGCCTTACACCGACAAAATGAGCAGCAAAAGCAGGAAATTGCCACAAAGCAGCAGCTTCTGCGCTGTCTCATGCAGGAGAAGGCGGCGCTGGAGGCGCAACTGTCTCAACTGCAGCAACAGCAGCAGCAACAAGAACAACAATACAAGGACGCGTGCAAGCAGCACGTAGCACAGACCCTTCAGCTGCAACAGCAGCGAGAGGAAGAGCAGCAGAAGACACAACAACTACAGGGCAAACTGGAGCAACAGCAGCAGGAGTTGCTACTCCAGCAACAAAAACTCGGCTGTCTGGCGGTGAGTGAGTGCGAGGCTGCTGCTGTCAATTATGGTTGCCCTTGTTTGCACTGCTTCGCTTGCTGGTGTGCTGATTACCGGTGAGGCCGGTGTTGCTGCGTCTGTTGTTTGTCAGCGCCAGAACAAGGAAAAGGAGCACCAGATGCTGTTGCTACGTCGGGAAGAAGCAGCGCTTTATGAGCGTCTAGATTCAGAGTCAGCAACAGCGACAAAGCTGAGAGAAGCACTATCTACGGCACAGCAGACGGTACAACAGCAGAGACAGCAGCTGCTGCAGCTGCAGCAGGCGTGCATGAAAGGAGGAGAACGGGTTGACGAGGAGCTTCTGAAACAAACGAACCCAAACACGCCTGCGGTGGCGGGAGCCATGGTTGCTGCTGCTATTGACACCGTAGCAGATCCATCTGCCTCATCGCTTACCTTTGATTCTACGAAGGCTAAATGCGTAGGCGAAGCCGTTGTAACAGATGCACTAACGGTGAATCGGACGACGGACAGCACGCATTCTCTAGGCGCTGTGCTGCTGCAGAAGCTGCCGCGAGAAATTCTTGACCCGTCGACGGCCAAGGATGACGGGCAACAGCAACAAAAACACAACTCAGAAGCACCTAAGCAAAGCCGACAGAGTAGCGCCGATACGTGTGACACAGAACTACATGCCGATGGCAATTCCAGCGGCTGCAGCATCCACGCTGCGCACGAAGAGCAAAGCAACAGAAGAAGCAGCAGCAGCAGCTCCATCCGAACGAGAAGTGCAGGAAGCGACAGGAGCAACTGCATTAGTTGTGGCAGCAGCAAGTTCAGGAGTTCTTTTAGCCTCTTCCGCCGTAGGGGTAAAACCAGGCGTAGCGACATGGGCTGCAGCACGGAGGTGCACTCGCAGCAGCCACTGCAACCCGAAGACACACCTCGATTCGGTCCAGCAGCGTATCTGCTGCAAAAATTGTCTAACCCCCCACTTTCACGCGACACAGAGAAAGAGCCGACGCAGCAACCGACGGAAGCATCAGCAGGAAGCTTGAACATGGGCAACGCTTGCGGCAGCAAGGAGAGCAGTGGAGGCAACCACCTTGCGGTGCTGCAACGCGAGCTGAGTGGAGTCAGTAGGTCGATATTCGCTGCTAGAAAACGTATGAGGCAGGTGCAGCAGCAGCGGCAGAATGTGAGTCCCACTATGCAGCACAAATGATGGTACTGGTGCTTCTTTCAGCAGCAATTCAGGCACTCCAGGCAGCAGCACTTTTGTTGTCTCAAAGACGACTAACAACAGCAGTAGCAGCAAAACTAGGACTGCACTAATTTGCTGCAGTTATCCACAAAGGGATAATTGCTTAAAGTCATGCAGGGAGCCTGTTTGAGCTTCACTCCTTGAACACAGTGCACTGCATGAGGCCTGGTGTGAAACGAAAGACGAGAATCGCACGGAAAAAGGAGGGATGTGTGTAAATCCAAACTAACATAGAATGCTTCTACAAGGCGATTTGTTAGGGATACGATAGTTGGGGCAGCGTTGTTCTGAAGGACTTTGCAACCAGGGTCACTGTCTGCCTTTGTCTGCAGGTGTGGCGGCAGCGCCAAATCCTTGAAAGACAGCAGCAAAAGCGACAGCAAGAAGAGGCTGAAATATATGAGCTGCTGGCGCGACAGTCATGCTGCTGTGAAATAGCGTATCAAGATCTCCTACAGCAAAGCATCAGGTTTGCTTCGGCTGTCAGAAACAAGCAGAAGCTTGAGGCTGCTGCTGCTGCCTTGGCTCCCCCGGGGGACCCTGCATTCGCAGCAACGGAATGTGTGGCTGCTAATATAGAAGCACGAGCTGATGACGCAGCGCACGGCCACTTTGAAGGTTTTTTTGCTGCTTCACAGGAAGCAGACAACGAAGAGGCACTGCGTATTCTGCTGGGTGCAGCAGGCAGGAGCAAAGTGCGTGCTGCAATTCAGTATTGGACAAGGGAAGCAAGCAGGTGGGCATCTCGTCCGTGCTGCAAACCTTTTGCTCGTTTTCAACAGTGGTGTTTCATTGACTGCGGTGTGCAGCAGCGTCCATATCGGCTGAAGGGGCTGTGAACTGAGCGAAATGTTAGTGGACTGCTGCTACTTGGTATTGCGTTTGCTGCAGCGCCAAGTGGATACTGCAGCGCGCGCATGCGGAGAGAGATACAGCAGCAAACACTAGGCAGGATGCTCAGCAACAGTTGCAGCAGCTGCAGCAACGAGCAGACGCAGAAAGGCAGCAACTGCACCAGCTGCAGCAGGAGGAGCTTGCACTGCAGTCGGAGGAGATGCTATGTGGGGACGAGCTCCGGAATTTAGCCAGCAAGGAACAGCAGCTGCTACTACAATCCCGTCAAGGACACAACCGCAGCAGCAGCAGAAGCTGCAGTAGAGTGCTTCCTTCAAGGACGCGCACACACTCTTCCAACAGCAGCAGAAGCAGCAGCAAAAGCGGGACAGGCGGAAGTCGTAGTGCTTCAGCAGAGCCGCATACCCGGAGCAGCTGCAGCAGAGCGAAGTGCAGTGAACTCCCTTCGTTATCTTCTTCCGCTGCTTCTGATGACGGAGAAACCAGCAGCGGCAGAGGCCTGAGAGCCCTAGATTCTCTCGAAAAGCTGTTGCAGCAGCACAGCATGTTTCCCGTGTCCCCTTCGCTGGCGCATGGAGATCCAGATGTGGCAGCAGAAGCAGCAGCAGCGGGAGTTATGGATACGGAGCATTCCCGCAGCACATTTTGCTCCTTCTGGGTGCAGCTTGAAGACAGCTCGGGGCTCTAGGGTCCTAATAATGCCTGTTGCGACCGCAGCACGAACTGCAGCAACAAAAGTGCCTTGAGTATTTCTTTTAGTGACCAAGTATTCCTCTGCCATATCCCATTCGGAGCCCTTTTGAAGCTGGCTAGCCTCTCAGACGCTTGAAATTCGTATGCTGAGCGACTTATTGTGTGATTTTGCTTACTGCTGTGGGTTTAAGCAGCAGCAAAAAACTGCCGATGCACCAGCAGCGTCACCCCACTTGCAACCGCAGAAACAGTTACTTCAATGCTGTAGCAGCAGCAAATGCAGAGACAGCTCGGACTGAATCCGCAATATCATCAATCTGCTGCTACGTTTGGCCACAACGCCTTTCTAGGGTACAAAGAAGCAGACGAACCAGAGCTGCGCGAGCTCTGGTGTCCCTGCCTATCGCTTGGTGATGCGACCCTTTGTAATACTTGTGTTGCGGTCGCTTCTGCTGCTGTGGGTAAACTTGACTTTGTTGTTTCTGCTTCTCCGTGGGGAGATACAGGCCCGTCACTGATGCAGCTGCCAGGACGAAGTTTACTAGAGAACTTTCTCTCTCAGGTTGTAGTGCCGCTGCTGTTTCTGCTGCATATGGCAGCAACGTTATGGGCTCAAGTGCTCTAGTTGTTATGCTCTCAGCGGCAGTTGCGGCTTGTGCATTTGTGTCAAAATTTGCAACGGCAGCTGCAGCTGTAGCAAGTAGCCGCTGCTGCAGAGACATCGTGAGGTCGTCCAGGTCGACCAATGGCAGAGACGGAGCAGGCAAGGACGGTGTTATTGGTGGGTTCACCGCCGGCCTCAGGGGCGGGAAGGGCTGCAGCAATTTGGGCTTGATAAGTTCAAGTGGTTGGCCTATGGGGTTTGTATTTATCTGGTGCAACAGCTGCTGCACCTCTAGCAGCAGCCGATGCTGCAGTGCAAAACTTTGCTGCTGATGCAGCAGTCGAAAGTCTCCAGGGACATCTGGCGGAGCCTCTAAGCACGGTTGCGGCAACAGCGACAGCACCTCGGTGTCTGCCTGTCGGGTGTACTTGCTTATTGCAGCGGCTGCTTCTCCCGTACTTGGCTGCAGCTTATGCAGAGCCACACGCCCCAGAAGCAGCTGCACAAGCAGATGCACTAATTCCGTATTGCTGTACAGATTCAAGTAAGTGTCCCGCAGCAGTTGGCTACTGCCAGAAGCGATAACAACCCCTCCTCCAGCAGCAGCAGCAGCTCCAATCAACGGGCGTTGGCAAGGGTTGCAACAGTTACTGCTGCATAGCAGTGGCACAGCAGGGGCTTGCACATATACAGTGGACCCGTAAGGATACACAAACACATTCCCGCCGCTGCCGTTGCTACCACCCATGCCGTTGGCACCATTCTGCTGCTGTTGCATTTCCTGCTGTAACTTCTCTCCTACGAGCTGATGCTGCTGGAGCACCACCTCTCTTGGGTGGTTGATGCCGCGTTGCTGCTGTTGCGGCGCAGGGGGCATGACAGCAACAACGGAGTCCGCAGCAAGGGACAGGCCCATCTCCTCAAGCAGGAAATTCACGTTGGTGCTGCTGTTGCCGCTACCACCTAGGACGAAAATGCTGTGGACCCGCCGCAAATTTGCGGAACTACCAGCACTTCCTTCTGTTCTTCCTACCGTAGGATCCCGCGCTCCGGTGGTGGGTGTTTTTTCAGCACTCGCTGTAACTTGTTTGCCGTTCGAAGTAGCCGAAGGAGACGCACCTATCGTAATGGCATTTTGAGGCTCAGCAGGAACAACTGCACCCGCAGCATTTGCCGCTGATGCAAGTGCTTCCGCATCCGTTTGAGGTGTCTGGAGGAAGAGTTTCAGAGATTGAAGTTCGTCTGCTGTAAAGGGCTTGACTGGATTGCCCATAACGAGCAGGGATACACCATGGCGCTGCAGCCTCTCTAGGCTAAGAAGAGACCGGTTGACGACGCATGTACACCCCAACTGCTGCAGGAGACGGCAGAAGCGCCGCAGAGAAGGGTCATTGGGTTCTATTGTCTCTCCCTTTGACACGTCAAATGCAACCACAATGCGTTGCTGCTGTTGCGGCTGCTGCAGCGGTGTGCGTGAAGGAGGACATGGGAAGTGCGTTTGGTGTTGAGGTAACATTGCAAAAAAAAGCCAGCTGTGGTCCGCTTCTCTCTCTTCCTACGTCGACAGCTTAAGGCTACAGTCGCTCCTCGACAGGCTGATCTTAGGCAGTAAGACAGCTTTAAACTGTCATATTCGGACTTCCATTAGTCTGTATTCGCGTTTCTCTTCATGCGTATTATCCTTCGCATTCTTCGATTTGTCAACAGGCATCAGGCCCTCTCTCACAATAAACTTGTTCCGAAGGGTTTTGCGCAACGTTTCTCCCCTCGTTACCAATATAATCCTCTTAGTTGTGTTCTTCTGTCACCTCTTCCCTTAGACTGTATCTTCTTGTATCTCTACCTTCTACAACGGAGTCGGCGTCGGTCTTCCGCCTCGCCTTGCTGGCGATTGACTGCTATAGGGGAGCGACTCATTGGATGTCCCCATCTGCCACTGTATGCACTGTCCCTCTGATAAGAGAGGGACAGTGCATCCTGTCTGCCTCTATTTGTCTGCCAGTCTTCGTTGTCACTCCTGTCGCTCCCTATCTCCCCGCCGCTCTGCGTCGGTTTGTTGTTCCCTTCTCTGTAGCTCTCCTTCTGTTCAATGCTCCTTCTTGGAAAGTTTTCCTGTACGCTTCTTCGGAACTAGTGAACTTGTTCTGCTACCTCAGCTCATATGCAGCATTTCTTTGAGCTCTGTCGCTTCGGGCATTCCCGGCGCTGCCGACAGCTCGACAATTCATCCCAAAAAGATACACATCCTAAGCAACTCGGCACCTCCAAAAGGACATACCCACAAAAAGCATGAAATGAAAGGGTCTGGACAAAGGTGTCAGTGTCTACAGCACCATCTGGCGCAATTTCATCAGGGTCAAGACCTGCAGCCGCTGCTGCTGAGTGCGCAAACTCTACAATGGTTCTCAAATTGGACCTCTAGGGGTCTTTCCGGCAGGCAGAGAGCATATAATATTCTATAAGAAATAAATCAAGCCAAGTTGGATGGAGATAGAGCTGTCAGGCAACGATGGTTGTGCAGCTGCCCACCATCTGCGTCTGTTTGTGAGACTGGCAGTGTAGCCGAGGCGACAACCGAGCAAGGGAAGGGGGTCAGCATATGAGGATCATTATTATTACTGTTCCTCCTTTAGAAGGTTTGGACAAGGGATACTAATGAGAGACGGTTCTTCGATATGGTAAGGTTATATTGGTTGAGAGTTATGCGCTGAGTGTAGCGTGGATGCATCGAGTGTGCACCTAAATACGTGTGGATGGGACAGATGAGGAGAGGCAGCGGAGAGCGCTCTTCACTACAGCAGGGCCAGGAGGCCATTTAGGCTTGCCGAACTTGGGAAAACTGAGAGACGCGTCCGGGCGCGAAGGCATGCTGCTATGCAGCTTCACAAGTGCTCTCTGAGCTGAAAATGGCCATATCTTCAACTCACAGCACATCAGCATCTACTATCTATCTGTACACCACGGGGTGTTGGCTAGCGCTAAAGAGAGACGGAAGGTCTATTGCAGTTCAACTCATTGAAACCAGTGCGTGCAGGCGAGATTTTCTCTTTTTGCACATTTGCGTGGGCATCCGGCCGCTGATAGCTCTTGTTACTCAGTATAACCGAGAACTCTTCCTCTCATTGGTGCGAACACCAATGAGAGGAAGAGTTCTCGGTGCTAACTGGATTGAATCCCAAGAATATCTGTTTTCGTGCGACCACCACGACGGATTGCATGCATTTCGCCGTCGTTTCCTACGGCGCTTCTTCAATGCATAGGAGCCTCTTCGTTACATTCTCTTCGGTGCACTGTTTCCCATCCTCCTACAGTAGAGGATGAAAATGTCCTTGGGACCACTGAGAGGCGCGCTCTTTCAGTGCTTTTCAAAATGCACACCCCAGCAGTTTTCCCTGGAAGCCTTGCGTACACCCAACACGTAATCGCCCACAACATGCGTGGGGCTTTGTCGTGGTGAGCTGCTCCGATATAGAAGTTCCAAATGTCTTCGATCGAAATCATCAGTTTCTACTCCTTATAGCGAGCGGCAAGCTCGGACATAAGGTACAGGATACAATTCGTGCTATGGAGATACCCTATCCCTTTGAGGCAGAGGGCTCTATTTCCTTCGTTCGCGTCTAGCGGGGGGAGCGGAGGCAGCATCGGCATCCTGAGTGGACATCCAAACCACCGCAGCAGCTGCGCCAGCGGCAATTATTGTTTTTTCCGCTCCAGCTGCGCGTGACTCTAAAGTAGCGAAGAGTGAATCATTTTAGAGGGGGTTCTGCAAGAAACGAGGGTACCACAACAAGTAGAAGGCACGTTCACCAGGACGAGTTATTCTGCCCTACCTAACACCGCCGGTGCACCCGTTACTTGTATTGTGGCTCCTATTGCTGCTGCATTAGTTGCTGCAGGGCATTGTCTTCTGTATTCTCTCATAGTATAGGGCCTGACGCCAGAAACACCAGCGGCAGTGCTACCGATGGCGACAACAGCTACACCCCTTTCACGGCAACTGTCATGAAAGCGGTGTAGCGTAAGCTGTGTGAAGTTGATACGTTTACTTTCACTTTCTCTCAGACTAGCTGTGGGGGACCATGAAAATGTTCAGCAACTACATACTGGGTCTTATATCTTCCATACACTGTTCTGCTTGCACTTGGGACTGCCTGCGGGGCAGGTGCGCAACACTAGTTGTCGCAAGGCATGCTGCAGCTCACGAGAGGCAGCATCCTTCCTACACCATCCCAATGCGCTTGGAAAACGGCGCGCAGTAGCCCTAACTATTTAAGGAGAGTTCATATGCTTCTTGGAAATCAATATATCTAGTATTTTGACTCTAGTGCAACTCACGACGGCACGGCCCTCGGATATGTTCGACAGCTCTCCTTACAGTTGCCAGCGCCGCATGGTCCATCTTGGCAGGTGCCACCAACCAACTTCAGCCCCACAACACGGATGCATATAAGTGATTTGTGACTAAGTTGTGTGCAATGCAGCTTTGCTACTAATGTGTGAAAAAAGTCTTTAGATATTCTCCCCAAATCTATGCCAAAACTTCAGCTCAAGCGCGCTCAACGGAGACTCATCTGGATCTTCCTTCTAATGGGAAGCGAGCAGCAGCTGGCTGCCTCGTCTCATTGGGCCAAACGCTGAATGTGCACTCAATCCAGTGAGAAATAGCTCGGTGGAAAAGCCCTTTCACAGAGAATGCTTCTTTGACGGCCGTTCAGAGGTGCCGGGTTCCCCGATGCGGGGACAGTGGAGGCGTTCATTGCTTCTCCCGAGTTCTGCTTTGGGCTTTGCGTCGAGGACTATCAGTCCTGCGTGATCAGAATTCAAAACAGTGGACTTGAAGTTTCCATATCAGTGGTTCGCAGGACGGTTGTTTTCCGGAGAGAGGCAACCGGTTACCAGCTGGGAGGCAGAGACAGGCCTAAAGAGTGAAGAAGGTAGAATTCTCCGACGTGAAAGATTACTTACGCATCGGAGAAGTAAACGAGCCATTTCATCGCCCTTGATGAAGAAGTAAACGGACTCGGAAGTGGCCTAGATATTGAGTCTCTGGATGTTGCGGCTATTATTGAGCCCATCGATGCTGGGGCTCTGAATCCCAGCCCCGCTCACAAAAGGCAAAAACATGATAACAAACGGCGGCGGGGGAATCCGACAAAGGAAAAGCCCAGGGTACGTACCGAGCGACGCATCCGTGTCACACGGTTGCGTCGCTCGGTGACGAGGTCACATAATTCGAGATTGCAGGTTCGTGAACTGGGCTACGGAGGTGTAGAAGTCCAACATTTACCAGCTCAATTAGCGAAACAAACGGAGCAAACAGGCAGGCTCCTTGGCCCCCAAGAAGTGTGCAGCGCAGTGATAGGGCCGAAAGAGGCGACCGCCGCACTTGCAGATTCACCTCCCGTCAATGCAGTGCTTCTCACGCTTGTATTAATGCTCAGGCGTTGCTTGGGTAACCTAGCACAAATTGTCAAGTGAATCTAATATCTGACGCTGCCACGAGGAGTTAAGACCTATTTGTCGATTCGACGGCGTGGTCTCTGCGACTAAGTTTCTCCGATGGCAGACCGAACAGGAGAACCTGTAAAATGGGTGTAAAATGCACGCGCAGTCCAGATTGCTCATATTACGAAGATACGGGGCCGTTATGTTGGGCCCGTTCGACAGGCATTGTAGTGAACAGCTCCCATCTGCGGCTGATACTACGTGTTACCCTAGACTGCTCCACATAGGTACATACTAAATATCTAACTTCAAACACAGCAAATACCTCTTTAAGAACCCTAAAACACCTAATCACAGATTTTAGAACCAAAACCGCGTTCCAGATACTAAGTGTCCTTCAGTGGGCCGTTCCGTCGCCGGCCTGACCAGCGGAAATGGCGGGCAACGGAACCGCCCATTGGCCTTCGTGGGCCAGCCAGCCCCAATACCCTACGGCTGTGAGCACTCGTAGCCTAATTGGGCACAATTTTGTTCTAAAAGCTCTTTAATAAATGATCAATATTCTTTATATTTTGCTTTATCGCGAATTCGATCACCAAAGGCTCAATGTAGAGCCCATTGTAATGCCTGTGCAGTACAGGCGTGCCGCACGTAACTCACTGTGCACCGGCACTATAATGGTGCTCAAATTGGTCCTCAGGTGGCTTGTCGAACAGCGAACGTTCAAATGAAGCTTCATTAGAAGTAAATCAAGTTGTATAATATAGAAAATAAGCCCATGAAGCTGTGGCCATTCGGCAAAGAAACAGCGTTCGGGGATGGCTGTGAGCCTATAGGGGGTCCGCGCCGGGGAGTTCTATTATTTTTGGTTTTCTAAGATTATGAGACGTAAATGTATTTTTAAGGCTGTTGCTTGTTATTTTAGATTAATCTAGGGAATGTTCGGTGCAAGTAGCAATAGATTATAGTGAGTCCACCTAAATAGGTGTGTATAGGGTAACACGTAGTATCAGCAGCAAGAGAGCTGTTCAATACAGTGGAGGACGCGGATGCGGGTCCTGTACGACGCTGTTAAGGCCATTCTGCCGGTAAACAGTGGGGGTGTGCACCTCCCACCTTTCCTAACCGCATTTGTATCCTCTAAGGGAAGACGAGTGGAATCATTGTCGTAGGGAGAAAGGAGCAAGGTGGTTCGTACGCAGAGCAGAGGCGCTGAAGGAGATGAAGGCAAAATGCATGCACTCACAGTCATGCTCGCTTACGGCCACATGCGGGCGCCCAGTGCAGCGCGTGGAACTCTCTTGTACAAGCCACAAGCTCAGTTTAAATGCATCGGTGACAGCCATATCTTGAACAGGGGATCGAGTGACAACCAGACGGATTGCTTGGAAGAAGAAAGGTCCAGCATCCAAGTATTGCACTTGCACAAAATGCAGTGGTGGCGAAGGAAAAGGACAGGAGCTGGAGCATTTTGCGTCAACTGTACAGCACTCAACAAAACTACGGCGAAGCAAAAGTTTCCGATGCCATGTATCAACAAATTGTTTGGACGCTGGCGTGGTTCAGCAGTCTACTTATAAGTTGACTTCGCTGAAGATATTTCGCAGATCCTAGTACATCACGACGACAGGCACAACACTGCGTTACGTATCCGCACTCGTAAACAAGAGTACGTGTGGCTGCCCTCTTTGTTTGTGAGTGCACATGTCGAGCTGTAGCAACAGGTCAATCACGACTTCTTCTGGCGAATCAATTATAGATGTGCGGTTTCGTCATTTATAGACTCGGGAAATTTGCCCGCTTCAAATCGATGGAGAGGCCCAACGATTCACTAGTGATCGGAAACTGTAGTGCACAAAGGGCCTACGCTCTCACTACGATAGATCCCTAGGTAGACTGAATAGGTGCACACACTATATCCAGACACCAAAATCTATGATTCTCGCTGCAACCACTAATAAACGCAATTAGCAACCAAATGTACGATCGAATTCCTGTTATTCTTCGGAAAGAAAGACCAGAATAATAGAACTGATGCCCGACCCTCGCCGAGGGCGTGGGCCAGGGTCACAGCAACAGCCTCGCATCCACCCCCAAGCTGGTGCCGGCTGGCGACCACTCTGATCCTATGAAGCTGCTTTTCTATCTAAAACTGTCCTAATCCCTGGACTATTCTACAGTATTCGTTCCTTTTGCTGATTTAAGGCCTCCGGAGGCCACACCAA
>NW_013547275.1:0-22586 GCF_000499425.1 Eimeria acervulina
TATATATATATATATATATATTTATATATATATATATAAATATATATATATGTGCATATTTATGTACTGATACATAGATATATATATATATTTATTTATTTATTTATGATAGCACATCTTACTTCGAGTTGTTTGCAAACGAATTCGTTGTGCACAATTTGATGGTTGACGTACACCGGAGGCCCGTAGATTTCGAGAGCTTTTTCTACTGTACCGACAGCTCTGCTAACACCTTCACAAAACCCTCGAGGAGCAGCAATAAGCGCTACAGGGCCTGGTGCTGCTGGTTCTGCTGCTGCTGCTGCTGCGTCTGCTGCTGCTACAGCAGCAGCAGCACCCAGCTCCGCCTCAGCAAATACCGCGGCTGCAAGGGGAGCAGCACCGAAACGCTTTGCTGCTGCTGCTGATTCTTCTGCTGCTGCTTCTGCTGGGGCTGCTGATGCTGCTGGTCCTGCTGCTTCTTGTACTGGTTGCGTTTCTGCTGCATGCATGCGCGTGCTGCTCTCTAATATGAATGCCGGCCGCTGCTGCTGCTGCGCATGCAAAGGGCTAAAGAAGAGAGGAGAGAACTTAAACCCTTTATTTGGGTGTACATTGTTTAAAGAGAAATGAGAAGAAGAATGCAGAGAGAAAGCTTCACTAGAAGAAGGAAGAAGGCAAAACAAAAAAAGAAAGAAAAAAAGAAGTGAAGAGGGAGACAGAAGCCGCAGTTCAGGAGAATTGAAGGCCTCCGGCTTCATGACGCTGTCTTTTTTCTCGTTGTTCTCTTCTTTTATTGTTTCTTTATTCAATATACATTGAGGGATCTGAAAGAAGAACAGCAGCAACATCCACTAGAAAGAAAGAGGGGAAGAGAAGGAGAAAAAGAACATCGATTGTTGTTTCTTATCTTGCTGGCTTCACTCCAATGCTCCGTGTTGTCTTTTTCTGTATTTTCGTTTTGCTTTCTGCATATACACCTCGCGTTTTCATGTTGTATGAATACCGAGAAAAGGCTGAGGTGTATGGATGTCTACAGTGTTAGGGGAGCGTTGCTGCCGACCCTTGTGTTATAGTTGACAAAGAAATAAATAATGAAAACAATTAATAAATCAAAATTTAACGAAGAGAATCCTCAGCGTCTTAGCCGCATCCAGCGTCAGCAACCGCCAGCCTCTCCGCGAGCTGCAAGAAGGAAGAACAGAAAGAAGAAGGAAATGCAAATCTTTTGTCTGTTTAATGATATATAATGAAGAAATAAAAAACAATTTACTTTTAAATATTCATCTTGAAAATATTAATATAAAAGTTCACTATACCTTCGCCAGATCGAAGACGAAATGTTTGCCTTCTCTGCATGCAGACAATCTGCACGATGCGGCAGGAGAAAAGAAAGTATAAATGCACGAAATATAGTGAAGTCTACGAAATGACAGCTGAAAAACATATAAAAAGAAAAGCTAAAGAAGAATGGGATTCAAATTTTCCTCTCTAACGGCGTTTCTTTTCAGGTGTATGCGCAGACACCTCGCTACGCGAGCTGCTCCACAAACTTCCCTCAGTGAATTTTCATAATTATTATTTTAATTTGAATCATTGTTGCTGTTTCTTAATGAAAAAAGATAAACAATTGAACTTCCACCGTGGAAATTCCCTCCTTTTCCTTTTTTCTTCTGCTTTCCTATCCGTTCTGCATCGATTACCCCAGTGCACAAGACGGAGGAAACCCTCTTCAGTTGATCTCTATTCAAATTAAGAAACAAACAGCCTGATGATAAAAAGAACTATATTTACACACCAACCAGATAAACTACACCCTAAGCCAAACTCAGCAAAACAAACAAATCGAAATTCACTCAAAACTCCATCTAGACAAATGCCGCCGTCTTTGCTCTGTAGCTACAGCTACTTCTAGCTAGATGCAGCGAGCTACAGATGGCTGTAACTAGCTGCAGCTGGCTAGAGATGGGAGTAGCTAGCTACCTGTAGCTAGCTGCAGCCAGCAAGAGCTGGCTGCGGCTAGCTGTCTGTAGCTAGCTGCCGGGGCTTATGGGTGGGTGCTGCACCTGAGTGAAGTAAGTACTAAATGTCTTTCTGCTTGCTTGCGGAGGTTCACCGTGAAAGCCCAAAGAAAAGCAAAGTTGCTGTCTTCAGTTTTATTGCATGCATCGAGTGAGGCTTTACGAACAGATGGAGAGCGTATTCTTGTTATTGCAGAAGCTCCATATTGTCTTTAAAAGAATATTCTTTGTGTGGGCTGGCGCTGATCCTTTGAAGCAATTTGTTTGCTTTTAATTGTAACATAAAAAACAAACAAATAAAACAAACAAAACGCCGCCTCTCTTATTCACTAAGACTGAACCTGAGGTGTATGTACACCCCAACATACAGCAGCTGCTGCCCACTGCATACAATTGTATTAAATGAGACTAAATATATATATGTATATATATATACGTATATATAATGTAAATAATATGTATATTGTTTATTGAATGAGGGCGTGAACTAAA
Organism: Eimeria acervulina; assembly: GCF_000499425.1. Classification (NCBI taxonomy): domain Eukaryota; phylum Apicomplexa; class Conoidasida; order Eucoccidiorida; family Eimeriidae; genus Eimeria; species Eimeria acervulina. The sequence continues at coordinate 2,493 of NW_013547275.1, forward strand.
GGTGAATTACGAAGTTATTTAAATACAACAAAGAAATAAAAATATATAAAAACAATTCGGTCTAAACATTTTAATTGCAATATTCACATATAAAGATAAACAAGAGAAACAAAATCTTCAAAAAAAAGAATATTTGTATTAGAAACACCATATTATATATATAATATATGCAAATATATATATATATATGTATGTATATATATTATATATACATATATATCATGTGTTTCTTTATTAAACTAAAGGCAAATATGCGACAACGGCGTTATCAATAAACTGGCGCATTTCAAGAAGAGGAGGCGGGAAGAAATTCATCATTTCTTTATCTGTTGCTGCTGCCCTCTGCAACAAACGCGAAATAATTGCAAACAAATGCAGCCCCACACGAGCCAGATGCATGCGGCTGCTGCCACTGCATGCAAATGCAGAGAAACTCTTCAAAGGGCTTCCTCCTCCTCCCCCTATTCGCTGTCCAGACACCCGACGCAGCAGCACCTGCAGCAAAACAAACCTCGAAAATGTGCATGCATGCACAGCTCCATGCATGCATGCATGCATGCATGCATGCATGCATGCATGCATGCAGCCAGAAGCACTAGTGGATAGAGCTGATTTGTTGTTTCCTTTAAATGAATCGGGGGAAAGTAATTTTTGAAGAAGGGCAGTGTATTGTTGTTTAATTGAATTTAAATATTCAGGTGTATGCCCACCTTCATGGCTAGACAACCCTTTTTATTTTTGTCTTTTGTTCCGCTTTTCACAACAAAACATTCTCTTAAAAGAATGCGCAGCTCCATTGCAGATTCTCCTTCAGGTATACTGACCCAGGGTCTCGCTTGAGCAATTCCTGCTGCTGTTGCTCTTGCTGCTGTTGCTGCTGCTGCTGCTGGCTCTGCTCCTCCCGCTCCTGCTGCTGCTCCTGCTGCTGTTGCTGCTGCTGCTGCTGTAAGTCGAAGGTGGTTGTCTTTGCTGCTGCGTACAGCAGCAGGATCAGCAGCAGCAGCAGCAGCAGCAGCAGCAGTTGGAGGTGCTTGTGCCCCCACTTCCCAGGGGCATTCTGCTGCAGCAGGAACTGCAACAGGTAGCAGCATAAAGCGTAAGACGTCTGTTTCTCTGCTGAATGCGCTTAAATCACGTATAAAATAAGACAAATCGGAGTGTAGCTGCAGCAGATCCCCCTCCCATTTGCTACCCACTAATGCATGCAGCTGCATGCGCCGCTTCAGCAGCCACACCTCGCCGCATGCAGCAGCACCAGCAGCACCAGCACCAGCAGCAGAAGATGCGTCAGTCTTCAAGTTGCTTCCTGAGGCTTGTGCCTCGCTCTCCTTTGACTTCTCTCTACCGCTGCTGTCTACACAACTGCTGCATGCAGCCACAGTTGAACAGGAAGAACCTGTACAGTGAGCAGCAGCAGCAGCAGAAGGCAGCTGTCTTTCTGTCCCTAAGACGAAGCCGCAGCTGCTGCAGCTAACTGCAGCGCAGCACATAAACAAATGCAGCAAATAAAAAGCTATTTGCATCCCTGACAGAAGAAAAGATAAGACAAACAGACGAATAAGACATAAAAACACAAAGGTGAACACAAACACAAGCAGACAGCCAGGCAGACAAACAGAGAGACAGAGAGAAGAAGATAAAAGAGAGAGTAGTAAAGAGAGACAAACAGATAAAGACAGCAGCAAAGACACAGAGGGAGAAGAAGAAGAAACAGAGCGACAAAAATAAACAAAGAGAACGGCATCGATAGAGATAAATACACAAAAAGAAAATAACTAAACAAAATTAAAAAAAAGAAAGACAGACAAGAAAGAAGACCATAGAAACAAAAGACAAAGACAAACACCCGCAAACAATCACTCCACAGACATACATATAAACAAATATAAATATATACAATATATATATGCGTATATATATATATATATAGATATATATATATGTATATATATACACATATATATATACTTAATACCCTCTCCTAAACTCACTTGCTGCTCGCGTGCCTCCGCCTTGGTCTGCAGAGGCGACAGCGGGGCCTCTGAAAATATTTTTAACATCAAAAGAAGAAAATTGAAGTTTGTCGCTGTCTACAAACCCTCTGTATGCGCAGCAGCAATTAAGCAGGAAGCTCTTCTCAACCCCTCTGAACGCGCCGCTTCTTTATGTCTCTCTTTTATTAATATTTTTCTCTTTCTCTCTTCTCTTTTCTCTTCGTGTCAATACACTCTGCCTCTCTTCTTCTAATTACTTTTATCGCCTGTTCAATGCACTCGCTTCGTTGCTAGCTAGCTAGCTAGCTACCTAGCTAGCTACAACTGCGTTGCTAGGTAGCTGGGTCGTCAGTTACCGGTAAGTTTCTAGCTAGCTAGTTAGCTAAGGTGCTGCTGCTAGCTGTTATTATGTTCTAGCTAGCTATACTAATAGTATTTGTTTGTCTCTATATAAATGAGGAGAAAGAGGGGCTGTAGGGTTTTATCTCTCAAGCATTTTTGTTATTTATTTTTTTAATTTCTGTTGATTTAATTAATTTGCATTTATTTGTCTGTTACCTTCCGGGAGAAGGCTGCGAAAAAGAAGAGTGAGTCGGTATTGAGAGACACTCTTCGCAAGCCTGCAGAACAAAGACAAAAAAACTTTATTTCTTTTACTTTACTTCTTTTCTTGTCCTTATTTATTGTCTTATTATAGTCACTAATAAACAAATACAAACAGACAGAAGTAGAAGGAGCATTAAAAGAGATAGACAGACAGAGAGACAGAGAGAGACGGAGAGAGAGAGAAAGCATAAACAAAGAGAGACATAGCAGGAGCGGCAACAGCAGCAGCAGCAGCAGCAACAGCAACAGCAGCAGCAGCAGCACAAAATGAGACAAACAGAATGACAGGATAAGACACAGAGAAACAAACAAAGGAGACAAACACAGGAGGAAAGAAGGGACAAAGAAAGAGAGAAGAGACAGCACCGAATAAAGTAAAAAAATAAAAAACAAAAACAAACAAAAGCAAACAAAGAAAAAAAACAAAGAAAAGACGAAACATAAAACAACAGAGAAAAAACAAACAACAGAAATACAAACAGTGAGCGACTAACAGAAGACACGAAAAAGAAATCAAAGACAAAGCAAAGAAGAGACAAAGCAGAAGAGACAGAAGAAGAGACAGACAAGAGACAAAGCAGAAGAGACAGAAGAGAGACGCATAACACAAACACAAAAACAAAAACAAAAAAGAAAGAAGCGGCGCAGCAATCAGACACGAGCAGAAAGAGACAGACGAAAGAGACAACAAACAAACAGCAATATACATATATGTAGATATATAGATATATAGATATATAGATATAGATATAGATATAGATATAGATATAGATATAGATATAGATATAGATATAGATGTAGATATAGATATAGATATAGATATATAGATATAGATATATAGATATAGATATATAGATATATAGATATGTAGATATATAGATATATACATGTATAGATCTATCTATTTTCAATTACATACAAATAAATAATTTGCCTCTACCCAGAGAGCAGAAGGTAATAACTGCAAAGAAGCATCATTCAGCTGTACAATCGTTTGGCTGCATCTCCTGTACATACACCCCAAACAAAAACAGAAAAAAAACAAATTGAATAAAAAACAAATTAAGATATATTCTAACGTACAACAGAAATTAAAACAAGAAAAAAAGATATACACACTGACAGAAAGACAAACAAACAAACAAACAAACAAATAAACAAACAAACAAATAAACAAACAAACAAATAAACAAACAAATAAATACACAAACAAGAAGATAACAAGATTAAAACTTTTACACTAAAATGCAGGTAATTCGTCTTCCTTCTTTTGTTTGTCTCGTTACTCTATTCTTTTGTTTGTTTGTTTGTTTGTTTGTTTGTTAAGCAAACAAACAAAACAAACAAAACAAACATAAAAAGGCAAACAAGTGGATAAACAAACAAACATAAAACAAACAAACAAACATTTGAAAGAAAACTCGTAAAAAACAAACAAAACAAACGTGAAGCAGACAAACATAAGACAGCAAACAAGTAAATAGACAAACAAAACGAACAAACAAGCACAAGAAAGCAAGCAAGGAAACAAACAAACAAAACAAGAAAGAAAAGAAGCAACACAAACAGAGCAACAAAACAAACAAACAAACAAAAGTTAAAAAAATAAATTACTTGCAGCTCAATTTAAAATTTTTTATCTGACGGATTATTTTTTCTTCTTTGCTAGCCAAAGCTGACGCCAACTGCGCCGGCCTTAACGAGCACTTCATTGTTAATCTGAAAAAATAATAACTCTTTAATAACTCTTCTTCTCCTCGCGCTGCTGCTGCTGCTGCTCCTGCTCCTGCTTCTGTTGCTGCTGCTGCTACTGTTGCTGCTGCTGCTGCTGCTGTCGTTGTCGATGATGATGCTCCTGCTGCTGTTCCTGTTGCTGGTCCTGCTGCTCCAATTGCTGCTGGTGTTGCTCCTGCTGCTGCTGCTGTTACTGCTGCTGCTGCTGTTGCTGCTGCTGCTGCTGTTGCTGCTGCTGCTGCTGCTGGGCGCGCTGATGGACGGTGTGCTGGGCCGCAGGTAGCAGAGAGAAGATGAAGAGGAGGAAGACTGCAAGGAAATCTAAAATACAAATTAAACAAAAAATTAAATGTTGATGGTTGGCTTATTGCTGCTTCGCCTTTACTTTCTGCTCCTCCTTCCTCTTGAGCACACAGCCGCTGCTGCTGCTGCTGCTGCTGCTGCTGCAGTTGCTGTTGGAGCTGCTGCTGCTGCTGCACGCGCCAGAGAGACAGCCTCAATAGATGATCGCCGTCGGTGTGTTGCTGCTGCTGTAGACGGTACGCCAGCTCTTGCTTCTGTGCAGCAGCAGCAGCAGCAGCCGGAGTGTCCTGTCCTGCAGCAGCAGCAGCAGCAGCAGGAGCAGCAGCTGAAGCAGCAGCAGGAGAGCGTGCGCAGCGTGTTGTTGTGTCGTGTTTCTCTCCTCTTGCTGCAGCATTCAAATTGCTGGTGTTGAGTTCGCTGCTGCTCTTCAGCTCTAAGCTTTCAAAGGCCTCCGTCAGCTGCCCGACGTCTGCTGCTGCAGGTGCTGCAGCAGCAGCAGCAGCAGCAGGCGGCAAGAAGACAGTAATCGTCAAATGGCCTCCAACAGCTGTTAACTCAAGCGTACCAGCTGCTGCTGCTGCTGCACCAGTCGCTGTTGCTGCAGGGATTGCCGCTGCAGCAGGGGTTGATGCTGCTGCTGCTGTAGGGATTGCTGCTGCTGTCGCTGCTGTAGGGATTGCTGCTGCTGCAGGGATCGCTGCTGCTGTTGCTTCTGCAGGGATTGCTGCTGCTGCTGCTGATGTAGGGGCTGCTGCTGCGGCTGCTGCGGCTGCTGCGGCTGCTGCTGCTGCTGCTGCTGGCGTTGCTGCTGCTGCAATGGAAGGAACAGATTTGGAAGTCATTTTCGACAGCGCAGGAGACAGCAGAACAGCAACGATCAGTGATCAGCGAGAAGTGAAGAGGAAAGAAAACGAAAAAAAGAAAATAAATGAATAAAAAGCTACGAATAAGAAGATGAAACAAAAAAGAAGCTCTAAACAATGAATTGGAGGGAGCGCTGCGTCTGCAAGCAGGAGGAACAAACAGAGGTCTTAGGGTGTTAAGAGAAGAAGACGACCGAAAAAACAAAGAAACAAAAGAAAAGAAATTAGCAAAGAAAGTATATATGATTTGATGCTGATCTGGCCAATACCAATTTCATGTACACCTGGGAGCGTCGATGGTGTACGTACACCCCAGAGAAACCCCCAAGAACGCATTATTCTAATCCATTTTATTTTAATTCAGATGTTGTTGATTAAAACTTCTTCAATTGCCGTGTTATTCACTTAAAAACCAGCAGCAGCATCGACGTCAGCTGGGTCCTGCAGGTAGAGCCTTCGATCTTGTGATTGAGAGGCAATAAATGCAAATAAATATATTTCACTAATTAAATGAAGTAAATAAAATATATTTAAATCTTTTTTAAGCAACAAAGTTATACATTTATTTATGTAGCCCCTCAGCCACGGAAGCGATGGCGGGGCTCTGATCTTCACAATGGAGTGTACGTACAGCTCTGTTGTTGAAATAATTAAAATAATTATTAAAGTAATAATAATAATAATATTTTTGTTTTCTAAATATTGAAATATATTATTTGAACTAATCCACAAAAATGCCGGCGCTGCCTACGCACAAATTTTACCTAACCGTCGTCAGCATCGTATTGCTTGCTTTTCAGGTGTACGTACACCTAAACCGTAAACCCTGAACCCTAAATACTAAACTATGGATCCTAAACCCTAAACCCTAAACCCTAAACCGTAAAGTTTAAACCCTATAACACTAAGCACTAAAGTGGTGTTGACCAAAGGAGAATCTGAGATCCTTCAACTTAAAAGTAAATATTAGCATATTGTATATTTGTTTGATTTGTAAATAAATTCGTGCTCTCTTAGTTTATTTTGCATTGTTATTAGCTGCATATAATCTTCGTGCGTCTTGCTTTGTTGGCAGTTTGTATATCTTCTCAATGGATTTCGTTATTATTACGATTACTATTATTATTATTATTATTATTTATGTGTTTATTAGTTAATGAATTGTACATAACTCGCGGTTGCAAGGCTTGTGACTGCTTAAAACATAAGGTTACTCTCGTTATTTTAATAAATAATAATAATAATAATAATAATAATAATAATAATAATGACAATAATAACAATAACGTACATCTACGACGCATACAATCGCTTTATTAATAAATAGATTTCTTTTACGGCCGTCTTTTGTTTCCTCCGCTCTTTGAATTCAAGGGAAAATGCAAAAAAAAGGAATCGTCGGAGCAGAAGTAGTTAAACAAAATCAAATGAAATAAAATATATTAAAAAATACTAAGTAGATTGAATAGAATACAGCGCATTAACAATAAAATAAAAATAAAGTAATAACATGCAGAAAGGTTTAAATCATCTGGAAGCAGAGGCAGAGTTGTTTGATTTAAAGTGTATGTAAACGCATTTCTTTTTATTCAAATGCGTTGTGACGTCTTTGCTGTTTTCTGTTTGAATTAGCAGAGCGCACAGCGACCTGTTTCTTCATATTTTATCCTTCTTGTTGTTATTTTTGCCTATAAATGCAAAAGCAAATAGTCTGAGCTACACTGTCATCCACTTATCTTTTGTAAATCAAAAGAGAAGAGAGGAAGAAGTGAATAAATAAAGAAAAAAGAGTTGTAGAATGTACAGCCCCCAATCGTGTGTTCACCAAATGAAGGAGTTTCCTGAACGTCATTGCTGCATCTCATCACTCCTTCAGCTTCGATATACACTTAAACAAAGGGAAGTTAAACCTTTTTAATCACAACTAGTTAAAGCTAGCTGCAGCTAGCTGATGCTAGCCACGGCCTGATAGAGCTACCTGGTTTGCCGGTTGCAGCTTATGAACTATGCAGCTGTTTGTTTTCGGTGTGCAGCATGCCGCTGAGTATCAGTTAAACTTCGTGAATGCTGCAATAAAACGATGCATTTTAACTGCAAGAGTTCTGCACTTACACTCTCTTCCCGCATGCAGCCGGAAATAGAGAAGCCTGAGTGTTGGTGTACTAACATGACTTCAAATCACTGACTCGTTCAAGTCTTGAGGCATCATGCGCTCATCAGCGTTTAATTTAAGCGGTGCATATACGCCTCACGCTGCCACGTGTTCTATCTGGCAGCCTTCGGTGTGAAGAACATCTCCGGGGGAGTGTTGAAAATCTACACGTCTAATGGCTCCCTCTGAGTGTAGCAATATATTCTTTACTGTAATTCATTAATAAGAAGTGATGGAAAAAGAAAGCAGCAAATGGCGCTGTACCGGTGTTGAGGTGTAGTACAGCCGGCAGCAGAGCAATCGAAATATCGTTGCTTGGGGTAACACCCTGCAATTTAAGGTTTATTATGATCTTTAAAATGCTTCTATTTATCACTTAATATCCTTTGAATTCAAAGGGGTTTCATCCATACCTGAGGATCGAGGCAGCGGTTTCGTTGAGGCAAACGGTGTACGTACAGTGCACGGGCGCAGATGCTGTGCAAGCATGGACTGGCGGCGGCTTTTACAAACTTTGTGAATTTCTTCTCCTTATTTCCATTTCCCCTTTTATTTTATGCAAACCTCCCCTCATTCATTCAAAAATAACTCAGCTTTCCGCCTTCGATTCCCTGCAAAGTGCGGTGGCTGGCGTAGACATTGAATCATCTCGAGCGGTTGGGGGAAATGAGGCGTTTCGCGCAAAAATCTTCTGTTTCTTTATTTGAAATTGTTTAAAGATCTTAAATTGAGTTCTTTATTTACTTTCGAAACAGCAAAGGCAGCAACTCTTCCCCCGGTGTGGGCTGTGCATACACCGCATCGACGGACGGCTGGCAGCCGTTGTTTCCCTCATTTCAGGTCTACAGGCTCTTTTTGAATGCATTTTCCCCTCTTTTCCTTTTATTCCTCTGCTTTATATCAGTCTTCCAGTGGCTTCCCGGCCGCGGCAGCGGCCACCTCTCCCTACTTCATCTGCCTCTCAACCCAAGACGAAAACGTGCTTTCGTCAATGACACACTACATTAAATAATCTCCTCATGCCGCATGCATCAGCCCAGCAACATCAGCAGTTTGCGCGGCATCAGCTGAGCAGTCTCTTCATTTGAATTCTATCTTTCCCTTGCATGCATTAGTAGACCCCCATGCAAATTCCTTACTCCCCGCCGAGTGCCCTCATGACAGCGGACGACGAGGTGTGTGATTTCGACCCCTCCGACCCGTCTCCACATCAGCTGCAGCAGCAGCAGCAGCAATTGCGCGGGCACGCAGAGCCCGACAGCTCTGCCTCAGAAGAAGTAAACATGCTTCATCCGCCGTACACCGAAGACGCTGCAGGAGATAGCAGCAGAGATGACATAGGGTGGGCGTTTACTGATGAGTGGATGCCTCACGCTGCAGACATGGGAGACGAAGTCCAGCAGGAACAGCAGCAACAGCAGCAGCCGCAGCTGCACGAGCAGCCGCAGCAGCAGCAGGAGCAGCAGCAGCAGCATTTCTGGGAGAAGCCGCCTAAGGAGTCAGCAGCAACATGGAAGGCCAGTGCAGCAGCGCGCTTTGTCTTAAGGATGCAGGCATTTGTCTCTCGCATCATATCGAGCAACTCAAATTCTTTGTTAGATATCAACAGCAAATCGAAACAAAAAGAAAGTAAAGTCGCTCAAGAGAAACAGCACGAGGTTATGATGGCTTTTCATCAAAGAGAACATACATCAGAGTTGCTGCAGTATCATTTCACAAGTAAGAAATGCCTTTACTTCTCTCTCCTCTGTGCATGCATGCCTCGCCCCCTGTGTTGTGTTGGGGTGTACGTACACCTGAGGAAGCTCGCTTATAAAACGTAGCCAAAGCGCCGGGTCAGTTTGCTGTGCTTGGGTTTTTTTGGGGTTTGTTTTGCTGCTTCTTCCCCTGTATAGGGAGGCTAATGCTTTTCATTCATGTTTAAAATAAATGAATGAATGATATTTCGTTTTATTGTTGTATTTATTTTGTTTTTTATGACAGTGTTTATTTCGTTGTTTTGTAATCAAGATTGATTTCATCGTTTTGTTTTTATATTCACTTCAGCATTGTTTTGTATTTAACTATATATATATATATATATATATTTATTTATTTATTTAAATGTGTTTATTTGTTGCTTGGGTTTGAGTGTATCTAATTTTAATGTGCATATATTTATTTGCTGCATTTATTTGTTTATATTTCTCTTCGTTTTTTCTTCTTTTTCTTTTTCAGTTTTGCTGCTGGCAGTTGCTGTCGCCCTCGGCACTCAAAATGCGTTGGCCCCAAATTTATCGCGCATTGCGGAGACATTTCATTTTAGTGAAGCAGAAAGAGACATTCGAGTGGGAGGCGAGCTTGCGTAAGCAAAGCAGATGCATTTCCTTGCATTTCCTTCGGCCAATGAGGCTGCTGTCTGCTTCTGATGTTGCTGTTGCTGTTGCTGCTGTTGCTGCTCTTGTTGCTGCTGCTGCTGCTGCTGCTGTTGCTGCTGCTGTTGCTGTAGCTGTTGCTGTGGCGTCTGCGGGTGTGATGGGTATACGCTGCATGCATGCATGCATGCATGCATGGATTGTGTGGGTTTGTTTATGTGTTTGCATTCATATTAGTCTTGTTTATTAATGTGTTGTTCTAATGCTTTGTTTTGTTTGCTTCTGCTTGTTCAGGTTTTTGTATTACACCCCGGGGTGTATCGGGTCGATTGCCGTGGGGCTTTGCACGGGGTTGTTAGATAAAAATAAACTCGTGTCGGCTGTTCTTCTTTTAGCAGGGCTCGCCTCTCTTTGTACTTTCTTCGTTACTGGTGAGGCCCTCTAAGGACATTTGCTGCTGGGCGTCTGCTGCATGCATGCATGCATGCAAGCAGGCAGGCATTTAATCCTGCATGCAAAGATGCATGCAAAAATGCATGCAAGAATGCACGCACGAGTGCATGCATGAGCGCGTGCATTGAATTTGATTCCGTTTTTTTCTTGTATAATATGTACGGCGTTGATAGTGTTTTAATTTGTACCGGCATATACATATATATATATATATATATGTAGATTTCTTTTCTTGTTTTGTTGTGTACAGCGTACTGGCAGCTCGCCTTACTTCGTCTGGCTGCGGGGCTGGCTAGCGGTGGCGTTCATCCGTTAGCATATTCGTGGATAGGCGATTGGTTTACGCCTTCTTTGAGGTCTTGTGCTTCTGCTTTAGTGCTTGGGGCTGCTGGTTTCGGGGCTTTCTGCGGGCAGTGTTTAGCAGCATTATTAGGAGCTATAGACTGGCGATGGGTATTTCTTATTCTTGCTGCTCCTCTACTCTTTATGGCGCAGTTTTATTACATTGCTAACGGCAGCCTCACCCAGCAGCAGTACCAGCAGCACCAGCAGCACCAGCAGCACCAGCAGCAGCATCATCACGCTTATATGCATGCAAATCATTGCAATAACAGCAGCAGACATCTCGCAGGAGAAGATAATTCTCATAGCAGAGGCCTCAACTTCAGCAGCCTCAAGGCTATGGCCCGCTCCAAGACAAATTTGCTTATGCTTGTTCAGGTGAAGAACAATAAAAGAAATGCACAATAATAATGCAGAAATAAAGATAAAAGAAACGCAATACGAATGCAGCAAGAAAGTTAAAAGAAATACAATAATAATGCAGCGAGACAGATAAAAGAAATACACAATAATAATGCAGAAATAAAGATAAAAGATGTACACAAATAATGCAGAAATAAAGATATTGAGGCTGATGTAAGGGCTGGGGGAGCAATAAATCGATATATTAACCTGTTGACGACTCCCAGCTGAATATAAAACATTTTTTTTAATTTATTTATTTATTTATTTATTTATTTATTTCCAAAGATTCATTTAAAGACAGCATCATGAAGGCAGAGTTTGTATTTTCTTAGAACATACTTCTGCAGCGTGAAGAGAGCCTTGCGGAAGCACCATCGGCATCTCTATTTTTTGTTTATTTATTTTTTTATTTTCTCTTCTGTCTTTGTTGTTGTTTAGGCATTCCCAGGGAATGTTCCTTGGGGTGTATTGGTTGTTTATCTCCACGACTTCTTGCAAACAGACGTCGGCCTCTCTGATAGCATTGCTATTGCAGCTGTAAGCACAGCTTTTTACTTTTAATATTAAACAGTACCATGAAGAATTAAAAACAAACAGAGAAATTGTTCTTAAAGAGGGCAGGGAAAGTCATGCAGAAAGAATAAATAAGCCTGAAAGCTGCTCAACAATGCACGCAAGCAGAATACAAGATTATATATATATATATATATATATATATAAGCATATGTATATATATTATATGAATAGATATATACGAATACGTATGTATGTATTGTTGCGTGTATACTATATGTATTCGTATATATATACATATATATACGAATAGGAGTATATATATGATTGCATGTACAATATATGTATTCGTGTATATATATATATATATATATATACAGCATATACATATTTATGTATGTATATATAGGCTTGGAATATATGCTGAGGGAAGCCTACGCCTTATTCCTTTGCCTATTTGCATTACAAGCAGAATATATTTGTTGCAGTTGTGTTCCTTGTGTATGTCTGTGAGTTGTGGGGGAGTGAAGCCTTTGTTGTTTTTGGTGTATTGATATCTTTGTCTGTTTGCGGGTTGTCTTATAATGTATTATGCTGTGCTGCTGCTGCTGCTGCTGTTGCTGCGGTGTATAAATAAACAGATTGTTGCAGTTGCTGCTGCTTCTTTCTGCGGCATGATTGTTGGGGGTATAATTGGAGGTCAGCTGTATGCACACAGCGGCCGTCGTCTTCTTCGTTTCTGCGCATTCACTTGCATCCTGAGGTAATCATTATCATTTATTTCTTCTCTCTTCTTTCCCTGTTTTGCTGCTTGTATTGGCTGTAGGGTATACATACACCCTGGCTTGTATTGTTGTTGTTGTTGCATGCAGTACCTCTAGCGGCTCTTTGCTGCTATCAGTTCATCTTCCCCTTTGTATTATTTACAGAATTTATTGATATTTATCTTGTTTGCTCTCTATGACTACTATTACTATCACTACCTTCTTTCCTGTGCTTACTAGGTTTTTGTTTATTTGCATGCAGACGAATTAAACCGCACTCCTTTTAAATATGCTCTTCTGCCTTATTACCTCTCTTTATTATTATTGTATTGTATATCTGCATGCATTCTTTATTGTATCTTGTTTTCTTCGCAGATGCTTTATTTAATGTTTACCTGTTTTTCTTTTTTTTTTGTTCATCGGTGGTTGCACATATGCATATAAAAAGAAGCAATATAAACGACGATACGCTTAAGCATCTGTTGAATTGTTTGTTTATTTTATTTCTGTTTGTATATCTTTGTTTGTTTTTGTCTGTTTTTGTTTGTTTTCTTGCAGATGTATTCCTTGTGTAATGATCTTTGCCTTCCCAGCAATAGTAGGGAGGGCTCCTCAGGGCGCCGCGTTATTAGGATTGTTGGCTTTGTTGCTGGGTGCTGCATTTGTTTCAACATTATCAACAGCAAATGTTGGTGCTGTCTTACTCAACGTAAATACAGCGGAGGTATGCTTCCTTTGCTTGTTTGTTTGTTTGCTTGCTTGCTTGTTGTTATTTATTTTCATATTTGCAGGCATTCTGTAACTGTTTTTATGCTTTTCTTTTTATTTTGTTGCTTATGTTTATTCGCTACTTGCTTTTTCTCTCCAATAAAATTGCACATGAGAAACAACTAATTAAACAAAGACCCACATAAACAACAAATATATATATATATATATATATGTACACATATATATATATATATATATTAATAAATATATATGTATATATATATATATATGGTAGATAAGGAAGGGAAGTGCCGTTTGGGGTGTACAGGCAGACCCTGTCGTCCCTCCTTTTTTTGCTGTAGATAATCTGTCGCTTTTGTTTCTTTTTTGTGAGTTTCTGCACAGGTTAGAGGCACTATTTGTGCTATTTACACTGTGCTAGACGATATATCAAAAGCACTAGGGACTGTTTTGGCGTCAGTCTTAGCAGCTTTTGTAGGCTCTAGGGCGCTGGCCTTCCAGCTGTCTATGAGGTACGTACACCCCAGCATGCAGCAGACATTAACAAGAAACAACAGCAATTCAATGCGCTCAAAACTGTATACGAATACATACCCTAGTAAAGATACGACATCATTAGTTAGTGCAGTGCTAAGCATGTTTGCTTTAACAGGCTGCCAGCTGGTGTACGGCATTTAGAGTTTTTTTGTATCTGTTCTGTTTGTATTTATTCCATTTGCATGTATTGTATTTTCATTTGTTTTATTTATATGCGGTGTACATATATTTATTGTATTCGTACTTCTTCTGTTGTTTATATTTGTCGTTTGCTATTGTTTTATTTGTATATTCTGCATTTATCTTTTGTTTTACTTATATTGTTTGTTTTTATGTTTGTTTTGTTTGTTTTTATTGTGCTGCACGCTCAATGGATATGCAGACAGAGATGCTTGGTGGGGTGTCTCTAAGGTCTTCCTACTTTTGCATGCAAGATGTGTTGCGTGTTGTATGTGTGATAATATATATATATATATATATATATATATATATATATGCATATACATATATATATATATATTTGTTGCATGCAGCACTATCAGTTAGCTGCTCCAGAGCGCTGCATGTGATTTGCTGACTGCATGCAGTTTGTTGTTTGAATGTGTTGTGCATATTTTGCTGCAGTTTGTGGCTGCTAAGCGCTGTGGCTTTATTTGCTGCTTCCACTACATACGCAGCAGATGAAGCACGTGCAGTAGCAGCAGAGAGAAAGAGAGAGAGCTCAGGCTTCTGCTGTCTTTCAGACGAAGGGGCCCACGACCGCACGCCCCTTATCTTGCAGCAGCAGCAGCAGCAGCATCTTGCGCTGCACCAGGAGACGCTAGCTGGGGGGAAGTGCAGCTGCTGCTGCAGCCCTCGGGAGACAACACTAATGCACAGCAACAGCCTCAACAGCTGCAGCAGCACCAGCTGCAACAGCAATGATAGCTGCTGCTGCGAGCAGCAAACGCACAGTGCGCTGCAGCAAACGACGTGGGGGTCCCACACCTTCTCATCTTCAGATAGCAACAGCAATCTATGGGCGCAGATTCAGGAGGATGGAGGCTATTCAAGGCATTTAAGCAGGCTGTAGTTGGGGTGTATGCAGTAAATGAAGATAAATATAAAATAATGCAAACACCAACAACAACAAACAGCCCTACGATTGCAGGGAAAGACAGCAGCACTCCGGGCAGCAATGCTGCAAGCAAACACTTCTGGGAATTTAAACAGCATATTACACGCAGCTAAGTATTTAGCCTGCTGCTGTGTGGCAGCAAGTGCTGCTGCTGCTGTGCAGAAGCAACTGCTGCTGCTGCTGTGCATTGCATGGGGGCCTGTGAGTGCTTCCGTTTGCAAGCCGCAAACAGCTTCCTCCTTGTGCTGCAGCTGGTTGATTTATATCGCTGCGAAGTTTGACAGGGATGAAGACGCAGCAGGTGCAGCAGCAGCAGCAGCAAGAACAGCAGCAGCAGCAGCAGCAGCAGAAGAGCATACGGGGAATTATATTTATATTGGGGGTACCTCGTCTTTCGCAAGGGCAGCTGGAGGTACTTGCATGGTTTCTTTGAATGCTTGATTTGAATGATGGGTGGCTGTTTGTGGCAGCGCTGTTTGTTTGTGGGGCCCCACACTGCTGTGGGGTCCCACAGAGCACGGCTCATTCGCAGTGGGATCGTCTCCAGCTCCGCTGCAGCTCAGGACCCTTTTACAGCGTAAAGACACCTCATGTGGGGCCCCCAAAACAACGGCTTCGACTGTCTCTGCTGCTGCTGCCCGGTGCATTTGAATGTTTGTGTTGTGTTGTTGTGTTGTATGTTTGTCTGTTGGCACGCGAGTTGCTTGTTGCTTCTATTTTTCTGTCTCCTTCGCTTGCTGTATGGCTAGAGGAGGAGCAGAAGGGAAGGGGAGATTAGAAGTTTATATCTCCCTTCTTAGCTAACGATATCCTCTTTGCGTGCATTCTTCTGCCTATGTATTTTTTTTGAACATACTGATGAATACATAAGATATACATACATATTATATATGTTATGAATATAGTCAGGTAGGTAAGGCGACTGTTACAGCTGCATTTCCTCTGGTGTAGCTGCAAACAAAGATTAGGAAGTTAAGCAGGGCACTCCCAGGCCAAACGACTAATGAGGGGATGCATGCATGCATTTAGGAGAGCCGCTAGAGGCAAGAGGAGTGACATAGGTGGAGGCAGCAAAAGAAACAGAGAGATAATATAGGCAAGCAGATGGCGAAGATATACAACAAAAAGACAAGTCCATTGATACCGTTAGTTTGAGTGTTGTCCTGTTGGTTCCGTTCTTGCTTCAGGAATCAGATGTACTAAACATGTTTTTTTTTGTTTAGCAAACAAATTCTTAGTAAGCGGAACGTTAGCACTGAAGAGGCCTGTTTGAACGGCTAGCGAACGTAGCCGGAGGGCAGGGTAAATGATATTGGCTTGTGTGTAATAAATACAAAAGCAGACAAAGTATGTGGAGGTAATATGTGCAATTGTAGTAATACTTTTAATGATTAAAAAGGATTATTTTGCTGCAAGTCAATAGCATTTGTAGAAAAAAAGAAAACAGCAGCTGGTCGCAGCTACGGCGCCGGTGGCTGCTGCACGACGCCTCAACAAACCCCCGTCGGCAGTCGAGCAGGAGGGCCTCAAAAGAAAGGCATTCTCCTCTTGATAATATCTGTTAAATCCTTAAAATACTGTGTGTAGTTTCCACGCTTTTTGCCGTGTCTGGACAGCCAGGCGCATGCGTTCAAGCCGTGTTCACCGTGGCTGCCATGAGTCTCATTCTGCACAACAGCAGTCTTGTTCGTTCTTAAGAGTGCAAATTAGCGTCATTTGGGGCTTGTTTTGTCTCGAGGTTTCTTTACAACTACTTTCCTGTAGGAGTTTCTAAAAGAAAAAGCATGCAAGTATACTCGGCGGCACCGCCGGGCAGTTTTGCAGCTGGGACCAGACATGCAGCAGCAGCAACACTAGCAGCAGCAACGCCATTCCTCTTCGTATTCTCCTAAGGAGGTTCTTTTTGGAGGGCGTCTGCTTGCCGCGGCTCCTCGGCCCCTGCTGATGGGACCAATGCAGCGCGCCAAGCAACAACAGCGCATTGGGGAGGAAGATAAATTGCAGCAACAGCAACAGCAACACCAACAGCAGCAACAGCAGCAGCGGCGGCGCAAATCCTCTACGGCAAATTCGGGGGCCTGCAATGGTATATCAACCAAATCAACATCAGATGGCGACAGCTCAAAGGACGCATTTCATTCTCTTTGGAACACCTCTTCAGGGCGGCCGCCGGATGACTATGCCAATTCAGTTTATTGCAAGCATGCGGAGGAGTTCCCAGAGAAGTTTAGGGCTTCGATTGATTACAGCATTCAGGAGAAGCCCCAGCAGGTCTTGTCGAGTGCTGTGGTGCTAGCGTTGGTTGTCTTAGTCGCTTGCGGGCCGGGATGCCTATGGAAAACGGACAAAGACTATCGTTTTTTTGAATTTCACTTTGATGACTTGAGTGCAGAGCGACAACAAGAGCTCAGGTTTCGCGCTGTTCAGGTTATATGCTGTCTGGCGGTGGCGATCATGGGATATTGTTTCCTTGAAAGCAGAGACGGGTTATTAGTTCGGCCGCACCCGGGCTTCTGGAGAGTGATTCACGGTTTGTGTTTGACTTATTTTCTTTGTTTAGTGGCGCTTCTGTCTGTACATCGCGACGACGGGCGTTTTCTGGTGCGCATGCTGCTGCCTGGTTTTGGTTCGAGGAGGGGAAATGTGTTTTCTGGAACTCTTGTGCTCGACTGTTCAGTGAACATGAATACGCTGATGAGACAGTTCACATCTGTTTGGTTTATAAGTCACGCTGTTGGTTGGTTTCTGAAGATGTGCATATTTCGTAGCTGGATGTTTAATTTGACGTTCTCTATATTGTTTGAATTCTGTGAGATGTCGCTGCAGTGGCTCATTCCCGAGTTTCAGGAGTGCTGGTGGGACAGTATATTCATTGATGCAATTGTTTCTAACCTCATGGGGATGGTGTTTGGTTGTGCAGTGATGCGTTGGTGTGGCAAGCGCCATTTTGACTGGCTGGGTGCATATCCACGCTATCAGAAGATTATGTTGAGGTTTACCCCTTTCTCAAGTTGTGAATATGAATGGTCGTTCTTCCGCACTCCCCGTCATTTGCTGATGACAAGTCTGCTTTTATTTCTTTCTCTCCTTGCAGAAGTCAGCGTTTTTCTCCTCATGACCGTCCTAGATATTCCAGCAGTTCATTGGATTAATCCTGCACGCCTTGGCCTCTTGGGGCTGCTGGCGTTTCCTGCAGTCGCCGAGTTCTATGCGCAGCTGCAGTTTAGATATGATAGAATGGGGGGGAATGTTTTTTTATTTGTCATGATCTTAACCGTGGAGTTGTTGGTGAGCATTAAATACGGTACCGACAGATTCTTCTCTTCTGCTCCTCAACACGACGTCGTTATTCCCTGGGTTCTGGCGGGGATCTTCTTCGGGCTCTGGTGCTGCTGCTACTTCGCGCATGCAACGCAAGAAAGACGCAGCAGAGCAGAAACAAATGCAGGAGCTGCAACACGCAAACACCTGACAGGCAGCAGCAGCATCAAGGATACAGCTGCCGCAGTGCTGCTGAAGTTGCCGCCGCAGGCTTGCTTCCTGCCGTTGCTTTACCTTGCTAAACACTACTACTACGGCGGATCATAAGGGAGAAAACAAAAAGCGCGGAAAGGAAGCTAGTCAACTATAGACCTGCACCTCAAGCTCATACTCAAGTGCAATTACTAACGAACACACATTTCGAGTTTTGTTCTGCTGCGACCAGCAGAGAAATCAGGAAACTGCTTGTCATGGAAAACTCACTCACCGCTCACTCACTGCCCCTGTATATTTCATGTATAATATATATATATATATATATATATATATACATATATATATATATATATGTTGTATGAGCACAGCTGTAATACTGCCTCTCTATCACTATTTGTACATTGTATATGTTGTACAGCTGCGTCGTGATGCTCCTAGGGGCGTATCGACTCAGGCGCTGTGATTTTTAGCTGCTTTTGCCTTTGCTGCGAAGAAGGGAAAAACAACTTCCAATGCAAAGGGGAAATTGGAGGATAGGTGGACGACGGACGTACACATCGCAACTCCGTCGTTACAAACCTCCGAAACACTGCAGACAGACGAACATCCTACTTTTTCTTTGCTCTTTGGGGTATTCATTGACATAGCCTAGCGGCCACCAGTGCAGCAAGCAAATGGCTAGTTGCCATGTAAGGTATGATTTTTTGAGTGCTTTCCTTCATGCATTAGAATGAAGTGGAAACAACAACACAAAAAGAATACACAGTAAAGGAGAAGCATTTTTCTTTTAGCCGTTGCCAGTGAAGTGCCTTTTTTTAGAGGCAGATACGCCCGACGAGTCTTTCTTCGTTTATTCCTACACCAGTTTACTAAGCCTCTTTTTCTGTCTCTCGGTCATCGTCTTACGCTGCACAACGAATCCATCTGGAACAACTTTCTCTGAGACTCAGCGTCTTCAGATGGCAGAGCTAAAGGTGGTTGCTTCGTTTTTTTTGCAGCTGCTGCTCACCCGATGGCGTGGCTTCATTTGTTGTCGCAGAGAGGAGATTCACAAATTAGCTGGGTGTTCAAATGGCGATTTCAACGAGCACTCAAATGCTAATGGGGCCTCCGCCTAGAATATGCGCTGAAAGTAACGGTGACAGATGTTTGTAAGAACTAGGGTTACTTAAAACCCTCACCCAAGTCACGGTGTCCTTTTGAATTTTCAACTTGTAACGGCTGCGCATGATTAAGTTATAACCGAAGTGCTGGTGCATAGAACAGTCTTCATGGCAAGCTTCCAGTAGGCTAAGAGTTCACTCCTGAGGATAAGAGCACTGAGAAAGCAATATTCTGTTCATTGTGTGCAGCTGCAGGTGCTGAACAAGGCCGGCTCGTGATTGTTGTGTGCAGCTGCCACCAAGCGATGGCAAAGCAACTTCCACTGTGCAACTAAATCCATACAATGCAGCCCACAAGCTGTCAGCTTTCACCAAACAAAGCTATTTAAACTGGTTTTGCCACGCTGCACTTTAACTTCGCACGCCATTTACTGTTCTGTGTGATTCCAAAACCGTGCAGCCAGCAGCGGTGGTGACGTTTTGTGTTCTCTGCTTTGCAGAATATCTGCTTCCAAAGAAATGGATAAATCCAGTGGATGCTTGAATGTGCAAAAAACAATTTTTTTAATCGTTACAGCTGCTTCTTTTTTTCGATGGCTATGCGAGTATACAAATATATTATATATATATATATATATATATATA
>NW_013547274.1:7500-22757 GCF_000499425.1 Eimeria acervulina
GGGCCTTCCCCCAATTTATAGCTCTGCAGACACCCCAAACCCTAAACCCTAAACCCTAAACCCTAAACCCTAAACCCTAGCATTTACTAGTTCTGCACACATCCCAAGCCCTAAACCCTAAACCCTAAGCATGCATGCTGTAGACAAAAGAGAGGCGTTGATGCGTAATAACTCGCCTTGGAGATGAGATGGGGATGCGAGGGTTTAGGGTTTAGGGTTTAGGGTTCTTACTTGCTGACATAGTTTGCAATGTCTTTTGCTGTGGGCCCTCCTTCTACCTTCGCAGTCGCTGCTGTTAATAAATCCGCTGCCTGCTCACAAACCCTAAACCCTAAACCCTAAACCCTAAACCCTTAATAGCCGTACACCCTAAACCCTTAACACATAGAACTGTAAACCCTAAACCCTCAATAGCCCCGAACACTCAACCCTTAATAACTGTAAACCGTAAACTCTTAATAGCCCTAAACCCTAAACCCTACAGGGACAGCCAATAGAGTAGATAGAAGACAATCAGGGTTTAGGGTTTAGAGAGGCAGGGGGTATCTCACCAGCTGCAGCTGGGCCTCCGTTGGATGCTGCTGCTGCTGCTGCTCCTGCTGCTGCTGCATGCACTGCAGCGCGAGGTTCGCTAGGTCTAAGGCGAGGGCCCCCTGTCCATTTGCTGCAGCAGCAAACGCAAGCAGCAACTGCTGCTGCTTGTCTTCTTTGTTCTTCTACTTAGGGTTTAGGGTTTACGAGTTTAGGGTTTAGAAGAGACCAGAAAGGACTCTAAACCCTAAACCCTAAACCCTAAACCCTCGCAATTTACGTCAAGCAGTTGGAGCTGGCGTCTTGTGTTCCGGTTTGTCTATGGCTTGTGCTTAAGCATTTGCAGTTTAGGGTTTGTGGTTTAGGGTTTGTGGTTTAGGGTTTGTGGTTTAGGGTTTGTGGTTTAGGGTTTAGGGTTTAGGGTTTAGGGTTTAGGGTTACCTGCAAATTGGCGGGTGAATTCAACGCAAATCGCCAGCGAAATTTCGGGTTGTCCTTTCAAATTATACCTGCAAACACAAACCCTAAACCCTAAACCCTAAACCCTAAGCCCTAAACAATACCCTAAACAAACAAAAAAGGGACAACAGCCCCACGAACCTCAGGGGCCCCCAAGGGGGGCCCCCTTAAGCCCCCTAGGGGGGCCCCTTGAAGCTCAAGAGCCCCCAAGGGGGGCCCCCTGTACACCTGAATGGCCCAAAGGATTAATAGGGGCCCCCCTTGGGGGACCCTTTTTCAGAGGCCCCCCTTGAGGGGCCCCCCTTTAGGGGTTCCTCTTTAAGGTCAAGCTAGGGGCCCCCCTTGGGGCCCCCCTCCTTTGGGACCCCCATTAAGGGGCCCCCCTCTTAGGGGCCCCCCTTGGGGGGCCCCTCAAGCTAGGGGCCCCCCTTAAGGGGCCCCCTGTATTAGGGGCGCCCCTCTTAGGGGCTACCCTTTTGGGGGCCCCCTCTTAGGGGCCCCCCTTGGGGGGCCCCTTATGGGCCCCCCCTTTAGGGGCCCTCGTATAGAAGTGTGTTTGTGTGTGAATGAGGTAGATGAGTTTTGAGTGTTTGTTAATATAGTATAATATAATATAATATAATATAATTTAATTTAATTAGATTTTATTTTAGTGTATGCATTATAAGATATATGTTGAGTGTGTATATGGGTGCGAAAGGGTTTAAAAGCAATATTTAGAGGGGTAAATAGACGTGAAAAGAGATGAAAAGATATAAAAAATATATACTTACCTGTTTGAGAATGTTTTAATTAGTTGCTGCGCATCGTAGTATTGCTGACTTTGCATGCGGCGGCCTACGCCTTCAATAACTCGCGCTGGCACTGAAGGGAGGGGCAGCGGAGGTAAATAATTATTATTTTCGTTCATTTTAGAGAAAATAAACAAATAAATCAAAATATAATCCAAATATAACACCTTTTTAGCAAAAAAACAACAAAAATACACCCAAAAAGCCCCAAAATACACGCATGCAGACATAAACCCTAAACCCTAAACCCTAAACCCTAAACAACCACCGCAATCAGAGGAGGAATTAAACAGAAAAAGACAAACAATTAAATTAAATTAAATTAAATTAAATTAAATATGTAAAATAAATTTAAATTTTTATTATTTTATTTATCTATCTATTATATTTTTGTACACAGTAAACAAACATACAGTAAACGCCCTACTGGGGGGTTTATGTGCTGTTTAGGGTTTAGGGTTTAGGGTTTATGGTTTGAGGGTTTAGGGTTTAAGGACCTCGGTGTAGGGTTTAGGGTTTAGGGTGTAGCTCTATAGTGTACAGCAAAGGTTTAGGGTTTAGTGTCTGAGAGTTTAGGCTTTCGGGGTTGAGGGTTTAGAATTAGGGAGTAGGGTTTAAGGTTGAGGGTTTAGGGTTTAGGGTTTAGGGTTAAAGTTCAGTTCGTCTTGCAAACCTTAAACCCTAAACCCTCTTCAACTCCAAACCCTAAACTTCGAGCCTAATAAGCGTAAACCCTAAACCCTAAACCCTCTCCTACACCAAACCCCTAAACCCTAAACCCTAGTAAACGCTCTCAGGCCCTAATTAGCCTAAACCCTTAACCCTAAACCCTAAACACTTACAAGAAACTAAGAAGCCAAACAAGCCCTAATCAATGCTACTTTAATAAACCCTAACAAACCCTCATATAAACCCTAATAAACTCTAATAAACCCTCGCAAACCCTAATAAACCCTACTATAAGCCTAATAAGCCCTCGTAAACCCTAATAAACCCTAACAAACCCTAATAAACCCTAATAAGCCCTAATAAACCCTAATAAACCCTAATAAACCCTAATAAACCCTGAAGAAGGAGTTTAGGGTTTAGAGGCTCCGCATACAGCAGCAAATGAAGCCCCCTGAGAGAGCAGGCGATGAGCTCTCTTAAACTCAAACAAAATCTGTGACAGTTTATGCGGCTGCACATTGATAACATTCTTACCCACTTCAAACGGATTATCTACATGCAAAAAACTGCTGCTGCTGCTGCTGCTGCTGCTGCTGCTGCTGGGGAGGGTGCGTATAGCTATAGGACCCCCTTTATATTCATATGCATAGTAGTAAAAGAACTGCAGCAGCAGCTCACCAACGCTCGGCCCTGGCAGCTGCTGATGCTGCTGCAGCAGCATTTCGTACTGCTGCTGCTGCGTCGGAGCAGCTCCTGCTGCTCCTGCTGCTGCTGCTGCTGCTGCTGCTGCGGTAGCACCGTCGCTCGTGTTTGCTTGCTGCTGCTGCTGCTGTTGCTGCTGCACGTGCAGGTGCAGTTGCTGCTGCTGGGAGACCCCTGCAGCAACAGAAGCAGCAGCAGCAGCTGCTGCTGCTTCTGCTAGCTTCGGGTCTGATGTATGTTTGGCGTAGAGCTGCTGCATGTGCTGCTGCAGCAGCAGGGGGTCGCAGCAGAATCTGCAGTCAACGCCGTGAACGAAGACTTGCTGCTGCTGCTGCTGCTGCGCTATGTCCTGCAGCAGCGGCAGCAGCAGCTGCTGCTGTAAGAAGTGTATAGCCAGTAGAGTGATTGAAAAAGATGATAGGCTGCCCTCAGCTCTGCTGTTAATGCATCTGCATGCAGCAAATGCTTTTATTAATATACATAATGTCTTTAGTCGGGGTTCGAGCTGCACATACACCGCAACAAGGCGACTATTAATAACTCCCAGCAGATTATTTACGCTTATATCGCATGCAAGTTGCTGCTGCTGCTGCTTCTGCAGGTGCTGCTGCTGCTGCACTCGGGGGCCCCCGCTGCGAGAAGAAAGCAGAGTTGCTGCAGCAGCAACAATGCTGCTGCTGCGGGGGGCCCAGTGCAGCAGAGGGACAGCAGCAAAATATCTCGTCTCTACATAATACGACTTAACTTGCTGCAGCAGAGAAGCAGCAGCACGAAGCGCTTGCTGCTGCTGCTGACGAGTGTTGCACCCAGGCAGCAGCAAACATACATCTACATCTGCTGCTGCTGTCCAGACACCTGAGACGCACGACCCAAATGCCGCAACAGAGACTCCTCGCAGCTGATGATGCTGCTGCAGCACTTCCTGCAGCAGCAACAGGAATGCTGATAGCTGCTTCAGATAATCAGAACATACAGGCTGCAGCTGCTGCTGCTGCTGCAGCAACTCCTTCGTTAATGCTGCTGTTATTGCTGCAGGCGATCGCGCAGAGCGTACATCGCTGCTCAACACCAAAGGAAAGAATAAAACGTCTTCATAAATGCTGCTGCTGCTGCTGCTGCTGCTGCTGTTGCTGCTGCTGCTGCTGCTGCTGTTGCTGTTGTTGCTGCTGGTTCTGCTTCTGCTGATCCTGCCGTTGCTGCAGTTGCTGTTGCTCAAGTTGTTGTTGCCGATGTTGTTGTTGTTGCTGCTGTTGCTGCTGCTGGTGCTGCTGCTGATGTTGTTGTTGCTGCTGTTGCTGCTGCTGTTGTTGCTGCTGCTGCTGCGGCTTGAAAAGGTTGGGGTGTTTAGCGCTGCAGTTCCATAGGGATGCGCCTCTTGCTGCTGTTGCTGCTGCTGCTGCTGCTGCCGTCGCTGCTGTTGCTGCTGCTGCTGCTGCGCCTGCTCCCAAGGGTCATCCGCTCTATAGAGAGGCCTCTCTGATGCTGCTGCTGCTGCTGCTGCTGCAGTTGACGCAGAAGCAGCAGCTGTTGCAGCGTATGCCTGCTGCAGCGGCTGTTGCAGCGTCCGGTGTATGTACACCGCAAACTGCAAATGAGAAGGCCAGCAGCAACTTCTGCTGCTGCTGCTCCTTCTGCTGCTGCTGATGCTGCTGCTGCTCCTTCTGCTGCTGCTGCTGCTACTGCTGCTGCTGCTTGTTTCTGCTGTTATAACCTGCTGCCTTGAACCGACTCTTCGGCTGTACAGAAGGCGCGGGGCCCCCCTAAAGTTGCTGCTGCTGCTGCTGATGCTGCTGTTGCTGTTGCTGCTGCTGCTGTTGCTGCTGCTGTTGCATGCAAACAAGCGAGGCTGCAGCAATCTTCTGCTGCATTCACCGCAGAAGAATTGCCGGCAGCAGTTCAGGACTCCCATGGGGCCCCGCCGACAAAACCCTAAACCCTAAACCCTAAACCATAAACCCTAAACCCTAAACCCTGAAATAGAGTGTAAACATCTTTTTAATATTGAAGTATTTATTTCTTTCTTTGTGTGGAGGCCCTCTTTTTGTTATCCCCAGCCAGCGGCTTACTTTGCTGCTGCTGCAGCAGCAGCAGCAGCTGCAGCAGCAGTTGCTGCAGCAGCAGCAGAAATATTTGCAGAGTGTTTGTCTTCTCCTTCATTTTTTTATTTTATTGTTTTGTTTGTTGCTGCGTATTTTATTTTAATCTGTTTCCGGATAGAGACAGCTCTATAGACTTTATATTATTACCCTGTTGCTGCTGCTGCTGCTACTGCAGCCGGTATTGATGCAGCACTCAACAGCAGCAGCAGCAGCAGCAGCAGCAGGAGATGAAGATCTGAAAATAACTAACAAAGAATTTGCTGTTGCTGCTGCTAGGGGGCTTCTCGCAGGAGTTGGGTCTGCTGCTCTTGTTGCTGCTATACAAGCAACCAGAAGGAAGCGTAAGTCGCTGCAGCAGCAGCAGCAGCAGCTGCTGCTGCTGCTGGTGAAGCTGCTGCACTTCCTCCTCTTGCTTCTGCTGCTGCTGCTCGTGCTGCTGCTGGTCGTCATCCTCTACTGCTGCTATTGTTCCTGCTGCTGCTGCTGTTGCTGCTGCTGCATTACTGGTGATGCTGTTGTTGCTGCTGCTGCAGCAGCAGCAGGGCGTATTAATGCTTGCTCTGATGGAGTGTCTCTTGCTGCTGCTGTTGTTGCCGCTGCTTCTCCGCTTGTTAGTATTGCTGCTGGTGCTCTGCTGTTGCAGCAGCAGCAGCAGATACAGGAACAGTTGCTGCGCTTGTTGCTAGAAGACCGTTTGCTGCTGCTGTTACTGCTGCCGCTGCTGCTGCTGCTGCTCGTTAACATGGATGAATGGACCCGAATATGCGCTGCTGCTGCTGCTGCTGCTGCTGTTGCTACTGCTGCTGCTGCTGCTGCTGTGCCTGCTGCTGTTGCTGCTGCTGCTGCTCTTGCTGCTGCTGCTGCTGCTGCTGCAGCAGTGAGGCCTTTGTCTCTAAGCAGCATTGGGGGTTTCTTCAGTGGAGGTGCAGCAGCATTTTATTTATCTCTCCGCAGCCAAACTAAACACAAGAAAGGCATCGTATGCAAACCCTAAACCCTAAACCCTAAACCCTTAAGTCAGCAAACACCGCGCTGCGTTCGCCTGCCTGGATATGCGCAGCTATATCTTGGGGTTTGGGGTTTAGGGTTTAGGGTTTAGGGTTTAGGGTTTGTGGGGTGCTGCAGCGGAAGCTCCAGAGGCAGCATATCAAATCCATGTGCTTCATGGTGAGACTCTAAACCCTAAACCCTAAACCCTAAACTCTAGGTGTCCCAGTAGACCCTAAACCCTAGAACCTAGGCATGCTCTAAACCCTAAACCCTAGGCGTCCCATTAAACCCTAAACCCTAAACCCTATGAGTCGTAAACCCTACACCCTAAGCGCCCCAGTAAACCCTAAACCCTACACCCTAGGCGTCGCAGTAAACCCTAAACCCTAAACCCTAAACCCTCGAGAATTGCGGTGTACGTACACCGCAGGACATGGAGTCTCTGGCCCCCCCTCGATCTGCTGACTCTGCAACACGTGAAGGAGAAGCAGCAGCAAAGTTGCTGCTGCAGCAAGAGACCTACGATGGGTAGCAAACCCTAGGGTTTAGGGTTTAGGGTGTATATGAATCCCTAGGGTTTGAGCCCAATAGGGGCGGGCCCCTAGGGTTTGAGGCGTGGATAAAACCTTAGGGTTTAGGGTTTAGGGTTTTCTTCAAAACCCTTAATCCTCGGGTTTAGGGTTTAGGGTCTAGCAGCCCTAAACCCTAGGGCTAGCCTAACCCTAAAGCAGTAAACCGCAAGAACCCCTAGGGTTTAGTGTTTTGAAGAAACTGTAGGGTTTAGGGTTTAAGGAGTTCAACTAGGGTTTAGGGTTTGAGAGACTCCTAGGGTTTAGGCTCTCGCGTGTCTCCCCAGGGTCTAGTAGGGTTTAGGGTTTAGGGTTTAGGGTTTAGGGGGCCTCCCTCAGGGATTCCTTAGGACAAACAGCAAAGCCAGTTGTAGAGAATCGACAAGGGTTTAGGGTTTCGAGAGACCCTAGGGTTTAGGGTTTAGCGAGACCCTAGGGTTTAGGGTTTGAGGAGTCTGTAGGGTTTGGGCTGCTGCGGGTGCGCGGCGGCCAAACGCCAAACCCTAAACCCTAAACCCTAAACCCTATTTCTGTGTGAAGTGTCCTGGGGCCTCGAACAAAAACAATTAAGGGTTTAGGGTTTAGGGTTTAGCGGTTTGCTGGGGCAGAAGAGGCAACTCCGTCTTTGTTTTCCCTGCAACAAGCCAAACCCTAAACCCTAAACCCTAAACCCTAAACCCTAAGCCCTAAACCCTAAGCCCCAGCCCTTTTAAAAGGGTTGTTGCGAAGCAAATTCTAAACGCTCGTTCCTCTGCAGCACTGCTGTACATCATCCACCCCAAACCCTAAACCCTAAACCCTAAACCCTAAACCCTAAACCCTCACCGCACGACTGCAACAACAACAGTTATATCATCGGGCTTCCCTCCCAAGTGTCTCGGCAGCAACCCTAAGAGCTCTCTTTCTTTTGTAGCAAACGGGCTGTCCCACTTGCTGCACATACACCCCAAACCCTAAACCCTAAACCCTAAGGCTAAGCCCCACCTCCTGCAGCTTTCACACGTACAGATGATGCATCATACCAGCTAACCTTCTGCAACCCTAATTAGGGTTTAGGGTTTAGGGTTTAGCAGCATACGGGCTAAGCGAGAGCCGGTAACAGACGCTGCAAATCTTCTCTGCTGCCTTCTGAATACACAGTATCCAAAGCAAAAGGGTTTAGGGTTTAGGGTTTAAGGCTTTGGAAGTGCTACGGGCTAACAGGATCGAGCCGAGGGTTTAGGGTTTAGGGTTTAGGGTTTGGCTGACCAAGGGGTCACCTTCATTCTGAAGGTGCTGCAGCACCTGTTCATCAAACAAGTTGTCCCAAACCCCTGCAGCAGCAGCAGCAGCAGCAGCAGCAGCAGCAGCAACAGCAGCAGCAACAGCAGTGAGTGGCAATGCTGCGCAGCAGCTCCCCGTAAGCATCTCGTCACGCTGAACCCCTAAACCCTAAACCCTTAATAACGCTAAACCCTTAACCCTACACTCTAGACCCTTAATAACCATGAACGATAAACCCTAAACCCTTAATAACGCTAAACCCTAAACCCTAAACCCTTAAAAACCATCCCCTAATAACCAAACCCTAAACCCTTAATAACCCTAAACCCTAAACCCTTCATACCCCTAAACCCTAAACCCTAAACCCTCGCCCGCACCGTCTGTTGCGAGGAACAAGATGTCGCCCGGCTCCACCGCAGCTGTCTGCAGCACAAACACACCGCTGCTGCTGCTGCTGCTGCTGCAGAGGCATTCGGTACTCGCATGGAGACAGCAGCAGCAACAGCAGCAGCAGCAACAACAGCAGCAGCAGCAGCAGCACCACCCCAACCAACCCAGCAGCATCAGCACCACCCTCAGCAACTGCAGCAGCAGCATCCACCGCATCAACAGCAGCAGCAACGGCATTGGCAGCAGCAGCAGCAACAGCATAATTATCAACAGCAACATTAGCAGCAGCAGCAGCAACAGCAGCTGCAGCAGCACCATCATCAGTAACAGCATGCCCAGCAGCAGCATCCACAGCACCACCATCAGCATCCCCAGCAGCATCCCCAGCAGCATCCCCAGCAGCAGCAGCAGCAGCAGCAGCGGCAGCAGCAGCAGGAAGCTGCTTAGCGTACAAGTGTATGTGCATGCTCCGGGGTGTCTTTGCTGCCTGTACCCAACTGCAGCGGGAAGTTAAACGAATGACACTGAAAATCGCTGCGAGCCACAATCTTCTCTAATGAAGGCCTGCAAACCCCAAACCCTAAACCCTAAACCCTAAACCCTAAAACCCTAAACCCTAAACCCTAAACACTAAACCCCTAAAACCCTAAACCCTAAACACTAAACTCTAGATAGCCATAAATAGGTCTAAATAAACCCCAAAATAACCCTGGCTAACCCTAAACCCTAAACCCTAAACCCTAAACCCTTTAAACCCTCAACACTAGCCTGTACAAGAGGAAGCCTGAGTCTCCAAGGTTAGCAGCCCGAATATTTTTTGTCTCCCAATCCATCACCACTACGCAGCAGGTGCTGAGTGAAGCAGCAGATAATTATATTTATTTTAATTAATAAAGTATTTATTTATTTATATATATATTTGTTTATTTATGATTAATATTTAATAATAATAATTATTATTATTTTTTATTCAGGTCTCTCACTAGGTTTAGTTATTAGTAACTCTAAATAAACTAAATAATAAAACCAAACCCTAAACCCTAAACCCTAAACCCTAAACCCTAAACCCTAAACCCTACCAGGATCCAATAGCGTGTGTGGCGAGGTAGGCTTCCTTCATGACGGTGAGGGGACACAGAGCTGCTTCTGTTGCTGCTGCTGCTGCTGCTGCTGCACCGATCCTGTACATACACAGCAGCACAACCCATCCTGCTGCTGCTGCTGCTGCTGTTGCTGCTGCTGTTGCTACAGCTAAACAAAAAAAAGCAAATAAAACGGAGACAGAAGAAGGCAGCTAAAACAAACAAAATAAATAAAACAAAGACAGAAGGAGACAGCTAAACAAACCAAATAAATAAAACAAAGACAGAAGGAGACAGCATAATATCTTGCTTACCTTTTAACTAATTCTTTAGAGTAGATCCCGGGATCGATCCCCGACGACTCCCAACCCCCCACACCGTCAGCCACTGCCAAGCAGCTGCAGCAGCAGCAGCAGCAACAGCAGCAGCAGCAGTGTCAGGGGCAGCAATAAACAAGCAGCAGCAGCAGCAGCAGTAGTAGTAGTAGCAGCTTAATAAACAGCAGCAAAGGCGCTCGCAGCAGCAGCAGAAGCACTTTAAACAAACAAACAGCAGCTAAACCACCGTCAACAGCAACAGCAGCAGCAACAGCAGCAGCAACAGCATCAGCAACAGCAGCAACAGCATCAGTACGCAAACCCTCTTTAGGGTTTAGGGTTTAGGGTTTACCTAGTGCTGCAGAAAGCCGCATCTTCGCCTCCCCGCTGCCGTTTGGATGGGTGAGGGACCACCACCTGACTGAAACGCAAACCCTAAACCCTAAACCCTAAACCCTCAATCTTAAACCCTTAATGACCCTAAACCCTAAACCCTAAACCCTAAACCCTTGATGCCCCTAAACCCTAAGCACTAAACCCTAAACCCCTAATGACCATAAACCCTTAAAAATCCTAAACCCTTGATAACCCTAAACTATAAAGCATAAGCCCTAACCCTAAACCCTAAACCCTAAACCCTAAACCCAGAAACAGGAGGGTTTAGGGTTTAGGCTTGTTAAGGGTTTAGGGTTACTAATGCTGCTGCTGCCGTTTTCTTTCAGGTATATTCGGTGTCGCTGCTGCTATGAATATTGCTGCTGCTGCTGCTGCTGTTTCAATTGTTGCTGTTGCTGCTGCTGTTGCTGCAGTTGCTGCAGTTGCTGCTGCTGCTGCTGCTGCTGCGACTACAGTTGCTACTGTAGCTGATTCTATTCCTCCTGCTAGTGCTACTGATACTGCTGCTGCTTCTGCTTTTGCTGCTGTTGCTGCTGCTGCTGCTGCTCCCGCTCCTGCTGCTGTTCCTGTTGCTGCTGCTGCTGCTGCTGCTGCTGCTGCTGCTTACCAGGCATCAAAGTAGAGGGGTTTCTTAGGGCCTTTACCTTTCTCCTTGAGAGCAAACTCGGCCTTCCAGACGACGCCTTCAGAATAACGTCGAAGCTGCTGCTGCTGCTGCTGCTGCTGCTGCTGCTGAGGGTGCAGGTACTGGTGGTGGTGGTTGCGTCGTGCTGCTGCTGCTGCTGTTGCTGCTGCTGCTGCTGCTCCACCCCACAGGGGAGAAATAAAACCCCCAAACGGCTGCTGCTGCTGGATTGAAGCAGCAGTAGGATGAACTGTTGAAGCAGCAGCGCCTGCTGCTGCTGCTGCTGTTGCTGCTGCTGCTGCTGCTGCTGCGCCTCTATTACATAGAAAGCTGCATGCACCTCGACGCAGCAACGACGGAGCTGCTGCTGTCAGTGCAGCAGCAGCAGCAGCAGCAAAGGTGAAAACCATCGCTGCGCACTCTGCCCCTCAAGCCACTGTCTCACCAGCAACAGCAACAGCAGCAGCAGCAGCAGAAGCAGCAGATGCAGCAGCAGCGTCACCCAAGGGCCTCCTTGGGTATACAACCCTTCTCCTTCGTTTTTCAGCTGCTGCTGCTGTTGCTGCTGTTGATGCTGCTGCTATTCCTGCTGCTGTTGTTCCTGCTTCTGCTGATCCTGCCGCCGCTGTTGCTGCTGCTGCTGTTGCTGCCGCTGCTGTTGCTGCCGCTGCTGTTGCTGCGGCTCATACAGGGCCCTGCAATTTGGTTGCTGCTGCACTACAGCTGCTGCTGCGTAGCAGCAGCAGCAGCAGCGGCTGCTGCTGCTGCTGCTAGCCCTCTGCTGCCGTGTTGCTGCTGCCGCGGCGTTGAAGGTTGACTGACAGTCGGACACCTTTAACAATATGTTGCTGTTGCTGCTGCTGCTGCTGTTGCTGCTGCTGTTGCTGCTGCTGCGGCGACGGTGGCGGTTGCGGTCCTGCCTTCGTTGCTGCTGCTGTTTCTGCTGCTGCTGCTGATGCAACAGTAGTTGCTGCTAAGGGATTTGTGTGTTGCTGCTGCTGGAGGACGACGGTCGCGGTTGGCGTTGCTGGTGTTACTGCTGCTGCTGCTGCTGCTGCTGCTGCTGCTATAGTAGTAGTAGCAGCAGCAGCAGCAAAACGAGAGTACGGCTAACAGGAAGTTGAGGGTAATTAAATAATAGAAAATATATTTAACTGCAGCAGGGAGTAACTAGAGGCGGATCCTAAGGTCGTACTGCTGATGCTGCTTCTGCTGCTGCTGCTGAGGCTGCTGCTGCGGCTGCGGCTGCTGCTGCTGCTGCTGGGGGGCTGCCCCTCTTCTGCTGCAGCGGGTGTTGCTGCTGCTGCTGCATGCGCTGCAGCAAGATCATAGATTATAAGGGACAGCACTTGGGAAAAGAGGGTTAGCGGAGTAGCAAACCTTCTGCAGCAGCAGCCGCAGCAGCAGCAGCAGCCGCAGCAGCAGCAGCAGCAGCAGCAGCAATCGCAGCAGCAAAGAAGCGGTATTTTTTCGCTCTCACCCAATATCTGTCTTGGAGTTGCCACAGCAGCAGCAGCAGCAACTGCAGCTACTGCTGCTGTTCATTGCCTCTCTGCTGTTTCTCCTGGTTCCGGTGCTCGCTGCAGCAGCAGCAGCAGCCGCAGCAGCAGCAGCCGGAGGAGGAGCAGCAGGAGCAGCAGCAGGAGCAGCAGCAGCAGCAGCAGCAGCATAAGGTTGAGAATGGCAGCAGCCGACGGTGATGGGGGTCTGCAGCTGCAGCAAGAGATAGCAGCTGTTTTTGCTTCGGCCAGCAGCAGCAGCAACGTAGTGCAGCAGCAAGTTACTGCTGCGCTGCAGCGTATAAATGAGCTTCCAAATGTATATATTCATTATGCAGCAATCTTAGGGAGCTCGGCATACACCCCAGAAGTACGGCAGCTGTCTGGTCTTAGCCTTAAAGCCTCGCTGCAGCGGCAGCAGCAGCAGCAGCTGCAGCAGCAAGAGCTGCAGCAGCTGCTGCCTCCGCTGCTGCTTGCCCTCCAGGATGAGGCGAGGCCTCTACGTGCTGCTGCTGGATCTGCTGTTGCTGCTTTAGTCTGCTGCCAGCAGCTGCAGCAGCAGCAGCTACACGAGCTGCTGCAGCAGCTGCTGCTGATGCTGGACTCTCCTCAGTTTCACGTAGCAGAAGCAGCACTAGCTACTCTATCGAAGGTAACCGAGGATTTGCTGCAGGGGGTGCGGCTGCAGCAACTGCAGCAGCAGCAGCAACAGCAGCAGCAACACCAGCAGCTGCTGCTTTTCATTCCCTGGGCGCAGCAGCAGCTGCTGCCGCGTTTGCTGCAGGAGGCTAACCCAACAGCAGCAGATGCAGCAGCAGCAGGCTCATCATCTTCTTCCTCAGCAGGAGGAGCAGCAGCAGCAGCAGGAGGAGCTGGTTGTGTACGTACACCAGAGCAGCAGCAGCAGCAGCAGCAGCAGGCGCTGCACACTCTGAATATAATATCTGCAGCACAAGGCTTCAGCAGCGGGTCTCCGTTTGCTGCTTTCTTCAGCTCATACTGGAGTGTACTCGGATCTCTAGCAGCAGCAGCAAATGCAGCAATTAAAAGAAGTGTTGTTATCGGTGTTATTCAGACCCTAGACAGCAACGCTAAACTTGTGCTGCAGGCAGCAGGTGCTCTCTCTGATTTCTTCATCAGCTGCTTGCAGACAGACAATTATCAACTCAAGCAAGATGCTCTAGAGTTCTGGCCGGTAACACCCGCTGCTGCTGCTGCTGCTGCTGCTGCTGCTGCTGCTGCTGTGGGGGGTGGTGTGGGTGGTGCTGCTGTGGGTGGTGGTGGTGCTGCTGATGCTGCTGCTGGTGTTGTTTGTGATGCTGCTGCTGCTATTGCTGCTGCTATTACTGCTGCTGTTGCTGCTGCTATTGCTGCTGCTGTTGCTGCTGCTATTGCTGCTGCTTTTCCAGCCGTTGGTGCTGCTGCTGTTGAGGCTGCTGCTGCTAGTGCTGTTGCTGCTGGTTGTGTTGATGCTTCTGAGGCTGACGCTGCTGATGCTGATGCTGCTGCTATTGCTGCTGCTGCTGCTGCAGTATCAGCATGTTGAACCTGCAGTTGCATTCATTTACTGCTCTTGTTGCTGCTGCTGCTGCTGCTGCTGCTGCTGCTGCTGCTGCAGGTTATACTGAGGGAGGCTTCTAACTGCCCACCAGAGGAGCAGCAGCACGTGCTGCAGCAGCTGCAGCAGCGGCTGCCGCAGATAATTCCACTTCTAGTAGCAAACACTGTCTACACAGAGACAGACTTCCTCAGTATGCTGCTGCTGCTGCTGCTGCCTTTGCTGCTGCTAACTTTGCTGCTGCTGCCTCTGCTGCTGCTGTTGGGCGTATTGCTGTTGCTGCTGTTGCTTCTGCTGCCGCTCTTGCTGTTGCTGTTTTTGTATATATGTAATCTTATCCTCTGCCTTCTTTGCTGCTGCTGCTGCCTTTGCTGCTGCTGCTGCCTTTGCTGCTGCTGCTGCTGCCTTTGCTGCTGCTGCTGCCTTTGCTGCTGCTGCTGCTGCTGCAGGCATGGATTCTTCGCAGCTGGAAGAAGATAATGCAGCAACAGCAGATGAAGCTCACGACTTAGCGCCTCGATTTGCTCGCAGCAAAGACCCAGCAGGAGCAGCAGGAGGCGGTGACAGTGCAGCAGCAGCAGCAGCAGATGAAGATGAAGACGAAGAAGGAGCAGCAAGAGGTGCCTGGGGGGACAGCTGGACTGTACGTAAAGGCAGTGCTCTTGCATTAGATACATTTGCTGCTGTTTTCCGAGAGGAGGTGCTGCCCTTTGTCTTGCCTCTAATAGAGCAGGGTCTGCAGCAGCAGCAGCAGCAGCAGCAGCAGCAGCAGGAAGACGAAGATGCGTGGTTGAGACAAGAAGCAGCAGTACTCTCTCTCGGGGCTGTTGCTGCTGGCTGTCAGGAGGCGCTGCAGCCTCATCTACACTGCGTGCTGCTCTACTTGCTGCAGCTCTCTTCACACCCTAAGGTATGCTGCTGCTGCTCCTACTGCTGCTGCTGCTGCTGCTGCTGCTCGTGCTACTGGTGTTGCTGCTAATGCTGCTGCTAATGCTAATGCTGCTGCTGCTAATGCGAATGCTTCTGCTGGTGCTGGTGCTGCTGTTGTTGCTGTTGCTGCTGCTGTTGCTGCTACTGTTTTGTTTGCGTGATCGCTGTTGTGTTTATTTGTTTTACATATATTGTTTCGGTTTCTGCTGCTGCTGCTGCTGCTGCTGTGCTGCAGCCTTTGCTGCGGAGTATTTCTTGCTGGTGTATATCTCGCTACTCATCTTGGCTGTGTCAGAAAGAGCATGAGCAGCAGCAGCAGCAGCAGCAGCAGCAGCAGCAGCAGCAAGAACAGCAGCAGCAGCAGCAGCAACAGCAACCACAACAGCA
>NW_013547273.1:0-10000 GCF_000499425.1 Eimeria acervulina
AACACAGTAATCAGAATAATATATTATATTAATATATTAATATAT
The DNA here is from genome assembly GCF_000499425.1 of Eimeria acervulina. Classification (NCBI taxonomy): domain Eukaryota; phylum Apicomplexa; class Conoidasida; order Eucoccidiorida; family Eimeriidae; genus Eimeria; species Eimeria acervulina. Next base: position 46 of record NW_013547273.1, read on the forward strand.
TAATAATAATATAATAATAATATAATAATAATATAATAATAATATAATAATAATATAATAATAATAAAAATATTATATTATTAAATATATAAAATAAAGAAAAACAAACAAAGTCAATAAACATTTGCTAGCAATATTTTTATTATTTATATTTATTATTTATATTTATTATTTATATTTATCATTTATATTTATTATTTTTATTATTTTTATTTGTGTTTGTTTTTCGTTTGTTTAGTATTACGCAGTAGCAGCAGTAGCAGCAGCAGCAACAGCACCAGCAGCAACAACAGCAGCCCCAGCAGCACCAGCAGCAACAGCAACAGTAGCAGCAGCAGCAACAGCAACAGTAGCAGCAGCAGCAACAGCTGCAGCATGAATAGCAATAGCAATAGCAGCAACAGCGCCTGCAGCAATAGCTGCAGCAGCAGCAGCAGCAGCAGCAGCAATTCATGAGTTTCTTCCTTCTCTTTACATTATTATTTGCTGCTTACTGTCTTTATTTATTATTTGCAGTCTTTAATTAACTTATTTATTTATTATTTATTTATTTATTTATTTATTTATTTATGTATTTATTTATTTATTTATATGTCTTTGTTAAAGCGAGACAAAATCCCCCTTAGACAACGCAGCAGCAGAACCGCTGCTGCTGCTGCTGCTGCTGCTGCTGCTGCTGCTGCTGCTGCTGCGTTGGGTGTGTACAGTAGCAACACGCCACGCCTCTGCGGGGCTGCAACAGCAGCAGCAACAGCAGCAGCAGGTGCAGCAGCAAGTGCTGCTGCTGCTGCGTCTACGGGGGTGCGCGGGGGCTGGTTTGTTGCTGTTGCTGCTGCTGCTGCAGCTGCAGCTGCATGTGCTCACTGCTGCTGCTGCTGCTGCTGCTGCCGCTGCTGCCGCTGCTGCGTAGGACACCGATCCTTTGCAGGCTTGGGAGCTCCGCAACCTCCAGCAGCAGCAGCACCGGCAGCAGCAGCAGCAGCAGCGCAGCAGCAAATGCTACCCATACCTCTGCAGGTGTATGATAAAACCAAGAGGTGTAGACAGCTAGCAGCAGGCAGCAGCAGCAAATAACAGAATAATAAGCAGCACATATATAAGGAGCTAATCGTGAGAGAGAAGGAAAGCAATATCTTCTTCTCCTGCTGCTGCTGCTGCTGCTGCTGCTGCTGGTGTTGCTATCTGCTGCAGCAGCAGCAGCAAGAGGAGGGTGAGAAGCAAAAGCTGCTGATGTCTCTATAGCAGCAACAAGAACAACCAAAACATACAGCAGCACATGATCGCTAATATCTACTTCTGACCAGCTGAATCTTTCTTCCTGCTGCTGTTGCTGCTGCTGCTGCTGCTGCTGCTGCTGCTGCTGCTGCTGCTGCTGCTGGTCTAGCCAAGCTCCTATTTTGCTTCCAATCCAGTTGAGGCCCCAGTATAGACAAACACCGCGATAAAGAATAAGCAGCAGCAGCAGCGCAGCACGAGGAAGGTGTACAAGCGTAACAGGTGCAGCAGAAAACAGCGACAGTGTCCAGCCGCCTAGCAGCAGCAGCGGCAGCTGCAGCCCCCCCCAGCTGAATAATCTTCGGTGTAAATAATGCGATAGGGGGAAGCAAGGCGTGTTTATATCTTCAAAAGCAAAAGAAAGAGACAGAAAAGGTAGAGAAGCAGACACTAAACCCTCCTCTCCTGCTGCTCCTGCTGCTGCTGCTGCTGCTGCTGCTGCTGCTGCTGCTGCTGCTGCTGTTGATGAGGGTGCTGCTGCTGCTGCTGCTGTTGCTGCGGTTTTTGAGTCGTCTAATGAAGCAAAATATGCAGAAGGCAGCAAGCCGCCAGTTGCTGCTCGTAAAGCAGAAGCATAGACAATCGTTCGTCCCCTGGGTGCCCCCACCTGCTGCTGCTGCTGCTGCTGCTGCTGATGATGATGATGCTGCTGCAGATGCTGCTGCTGCTGCTCAAGCAGCTGCACCAGCAGCAACTCCAACGCCATTGCGCAGCAAGCTGCCTTTGGGCTGTCCGCAGCATAAGGCACAGGAGCACATACTGCCTCCTGCTGCTGCTGCTGCTCCTGCTGTTGCTGCTGCTGCTGCTGCTGCAGCTGCAGCTGCAGCTGCAGCTGCAGCAACTGCTGCTCCTCCGACAGCCTTCGGCAGCTGCACTGTACGCAATCACCTGGAGGGAAAGCACAAGCGGATGGCGATTCTGCTGCTGCTGTTGTTGCTGCTGCTGCTGCTGCTGCTTCTGCTGCTTCTTGGGGAGGCGGTGGGAGGCCGAAGAGTTTTGCTGCTGCTTCTTGAGCAGCAGCAGCAGCAGCTCGTTGCTGCTTCCGTAGGGTTGCTGCTGCTGTGATGGTGGTATTAGCAGCAGCAAATGCTGCTGCTTTAAGTCGTCGTAGTGCTGCAGTAAGCCAGCTGCCAGCAGCAGCTGCTGCTGCTGCTGCATGCGCAGCAGCAGCAGCAGCAAGAAGACCAAAGTCTTCCTCTGCACACACAAGTAAGCGATCTCCTGAAGCAGCACCAGCAGCAGCAGCAGCAGCAGCAGGAATAAACGATTTGAGGCGTTTTGCTGCTGCAGCACGAGCGAAGAACCAAACGCCCCTGGGGAAGGGGGGCAGGGAACACGAACTGCTGCTGCTGCTGCTGCTGCTGCTGTTGCTGCTGCTGCTGCTGCTGCTGTTTGGAGAGAAGGAAGCGAAGGGAGACAAAATGCTGTTGCTGCGGCTATCGGCGGTGCTGCTGGTGCGGCTGCTTCTGCTGCTGCTGCTGTCAATGCTGCTGCTGCTGATGTTGCTGCTGCTGCTCCCAGGCAGCCACAGATTAGCAGAATGAAATACACTCGTAACATAATCTCGTGCTGCAGCAGCAGCAGCACTATCAGGTGCTGTTGCTGCAGTGCTGATGCTGCTGCTGCTGCTGATGCTGCTGCTGCTGCAGCCCTCATCATCGCTGCACCATGAGCCTGTGTCCTCGTGCTGCTGCTGCTGCTGCTGCTGCAGCGACTGCAGCAACGCCATGGCTGCTTCTGACGACAGCGCAGCAGACTGAGCAGCATCAACACCTGCTGTTGCTGCTGCTGCTGCTTCAGCAAATGCTGCTGCTGCTTCCTGAGACGGCTGCAGCAGCAGCAGTTGCTGCTGCAGCTCGAGAAGCTGCTGCGGGTGATGCCAGCAGAGTGGAAGGGGATGGTGATGATGTTGCTGCTGCTGCTGCTGCTGCTGCAGCAGCTGCTGCTGCAGCTGTCGGAAGGTAGACAGCTGCAGCCGCAGCAACTCTCGAGGCCTCAGCCGCACCAGCTTGCTGCTGTGCAGCAGAGAGCCAAGCAGCAGAGCTGCTGCCAGCAGCAGCAGCAGCAGCAGCAGCAGCCCATAGAAGAAGCGCCTGCCTGTCGGGCGGTTCTCCCGCTGCTGCTGCTGCTGCTGTTGCTGCTGCTGCAGCGTAACGGCCCCCGACGGGCATTGCCTCAGCGGCTGCTGCTGCTGCAGCAGCAACAACTCAGCTTCACTATCAGCAGATAGAGCTTTGCTCCTGCTGCTTCTGTCTTCTCCTGCATCTTCACCTAGCAGCCTCACAAGGGCCCCTACTAAGCTGCTGCTGGTGCTGCTGCTGCTGCTGCTGCTGCCGCCCCACCTACTGACGCGGTTCTGCAGCCAGACATCAGGTAAGTAGCTGCTGTTGCTGCTTCTGCTGCTGCTTCTGCTGCTGCTTCTGCTAGAATCTCCTTCATCGCTGCTGCTGCTGCTGCTGCCCCGACGCCTACGCAAAGAAACTAGGTCCTGCAGCAAACGCTCTTCTGGCGGCAGCACGCCGTGCTGCTGCAGCAGCAGCAGCAGCAGACTCCTCTTCTGAAGGGAAGGAGGAAAGTGCAGCACTGTTATGGGGCCCGGATGCTGCTGCTGTTGCTGCTGCTGTTGTTGCTGTTGCTGCTGTTGCTGCAGCAACAGCAGCATCTTCTGCCTCATCCGCTTCTGCTGCATCTGCTTCTGCTGCACCCGCTGCAGCAGCAGCAGCAGCAGCTGCTGCTGCAGACAGCGCGGGCTCCGGCGCCGTCGAAGTCGGGGCCCTTCGTCTGCTGTTTTGCTGCTGCTGGCAGCTGCTGCGTGAAGCAGCAACAGCAGCAGCAGAAACGGGTTGAGCTGCTTCTGCTGCTGCTGTTGGCGTTTCTGACTCTGCTGGTGTTGCTGCTGCTGCTGCTGCTGCTGCTGCTGCTGGCGTTGCTGGCTCTGCTGGTGTTGCTGCTGCTGCTGCTACTTCTGCTGCTGCAGCTGGAGGTACACCCGGAGCTTCCGCAGCATTTAAACCCCTGCCATCCTCATTAACTATACTGACCTGCTGCTGCTGCTGCTGCTGCTGCTGCTGGTGCAGCAGCTGCTGCTGCTGCAGTGTAGCAGCAGCAGGAGCAGCAGCAGCAGACTGATGCTGCCTGCGCCTTCTGTGGCCAGGGAGAGGTGTCTGATTCTGCTGCTGCTGCTGCTGCTGCTGCGCACGAGGTGTTGAAGCAACCTCCCCTTCACTCTGCTGGCGCTGCTGCTGCAGCAGCAGCAGCTGCTGCTGCTGCTGTTGCTGTGGCTGCTGCTGCTGCTGCTGCTGCGGATGTTGTATTCTGGGTACCCTGTGAATGTGAGGCAGCTCCTGCTGCTGCAGCTGCAGCAACGGTGGCATTGAGGCAGCTCTATCTGCCTTTCTACTAAAGTAGGGTTTAGGGTTTAGGGTTTAGGGTTTAGGGTTTGGGGTAAGGCGGCTCTGCACAGACCTACAGACGCCTTGTCCCCCTGAAACCCAAACTCCGGGGCCATCTGCTGCTGCTGCTTTAGATCTGCTGCTGCTGCTGCTGCTGCTGCTGCGGCTGCTGCTGCTGCTGCTGCAAGGGGAAATACACAGACAGCAAAAATCGAAGCCTTGTTGATGGAGGCCGTCGTAGTGATGGTTCTGCTGCTGTTGCTGCTTGCTGCTGCTGCTGCTGCAGTTGATGTTGTTACAGCTGTTGCGCTGCTGCTCGTATGTCTGTCTGCTGCTGCTGCTGCAATTGCTGCTGCTGCTGCTGCTGCATGCAGGAGAGATGCAAGCACTGCCTCACAAGAAGAAATAGCAGAAGATGTTTGGTAATAAGAAATTGAGACACCGTAGCAGCAGCAGCAGCAGCAGCTGCTGCTGCTGCTGCTGCTGCTGCTGCAGCAAGCCACCTCTACTGACACAGCAGCTCGTGCATGCATTTTAGGGCTTAGTTTATTTTATCTTTCTTCGTTTGTTCTTCTGTTTTAACCCTAAACTCAGTTTATTTATTTTTATTTATTTGTGCTGCTTCATCATACAGCAGCAACAAAACAAACAGCAGCTAAGGCCCTCCTCTTGCCTCTTACCCGTGCAGCAGCGGGGCATCTTAAACCCTAAACCCTAAACCCTAAACCCTAAACCCTAAGCCCTAAACCCTGAACTGTAACCACTAAACCCTACGTTTTAAAGCATAGCACTGTAATTTTGTGATGGGTTTGATATACGCAGTTTATTTTTTTTTGCTGCCTCTAAACCCTAAACCCTAAACCCTAAACCCTAAGGGCATGTGGGACGCAGAAGATGTTCCGCCAGGGGCCCCACCTTGGGCCCCTCTTTCTTCATTAAACTCTGATATAAGAGGGGTAGTGCAGGTGTTTATAGGCGGGCTGAGCTGTCTAGACAGCAGCAGCGCTTGCATTCAAGGTGTATCTGCAGCTCTTGTTCATACAGCAAGCAGCCCTGCTGTATATCACTGTATTGATGCATTAGAGAGGCAAATTCAGGCTGCTGCTGCTGCTGCAGTTGCTGCTGCACCTGCAGCAACAGCAGGAGCAGGAGCAGCAGATGCAGCAGCAACAGCAAACAGCAGCCAGCTAGTTCTGCTGCTCTATGTTGTCAATGATGTGCTGCAGCGCTGCTGCAGCTGCGGGGCCCCCTTTTTGCTGCAGCTTTGCTGCAGCCCTTTGAGGCATCTTTGTGCAGCAGCAGCAGCAGTAACAGCAGCAGCAGCACAACCAGCAGCACCCCCAGCAGCAGCAGCAGCAGCAGCAAGTATACGCGACTCTTTTAAGAGGGTTTTACTTATTTTAAAGCAAAGAAATATATTTGGCGGGCCTCAGATATGTGAGACCCTCAGCAGCATTTTAAAGGGTCAGGACCTGCAGCTACCCAAAGTAGATAGGCAATTCATGCAGCAGCAGCAGCAGCAGCAGCAGCAGCAACAGCAGCAGCAGCAGCAGCACCCGCAGCAGCACCCGCAGCAGCACCACCAACAGAGGCCAGGAGTTAAAACATCTGATGCTGGAGAGGGAAGATCGGTAGGTCTTGCGAGGGTTTAGGGTTTAGGGTTTAGGGTTTAGGGTCTACAGGGCCTCTAATTAGGGTTTAGGGTTTGTGGGTAAGGTTTATAGGCTTCAATTATAGCTGCAGCGAATGCTGCTGCAGCTGCTGCTGCTGCTGCTGCTTTCGTGGGTTTTGCATTAGTAGCAGCTCTGTTGACCCTGCTGCCGTTGCTGCTGCTGCTGCTGCTGCTGCTGCTGCTGCTGTATCTGCAGGTTCGGGGCCCCCAATCGCTAGATGGTTACCGCGTGCATTATCCTGCTGCAGCAGATGCAGCAACAGCAGCAGCAGCAGCAGCAGCAGTTCCAGCCTCAGCAGAAGAATTAGGGTTTCGGCAGCAGCTGCAAAAGACTTTAAGTTTAATTAGCGACTGTACATTAACAATACGAGATGCACAAGACAGCAGGTAAACCCTAAACCCTAAACCCTAAACCCTAAACCCTGAGGTGTTCATAGGGTCTGGCTGTACTTCTGTTGCTGCTGCTGCTGATAGTGCTGCTGCTAGTGTTGTTGCTGCTGCTGCTGATAGTGCGGCTGCTAGTGCTGTTGCTGCTGTTGTTGTTGCTGCTGCTGCTGTTGCTGCTGCTGTTGGTATTGCTGCTGTTCTTGTTGTTGTTACTCCTGTTGCTGCTGCTGCTGCAACTCCTGTTGCTGCTGCATCTCTTGCTGCTGCTGCTGCTGCTGCTGCTGCAGGAGGCGTCAGGCTGAGAGGGTGTTAGAGGTGCAGCAGCTGCTGCAGCGGCTACCGAGCGGAGAGGAAGGAGATAATTCAAATGCCTTAGCGAGCGACCAGCAGCAAGTAGGGTTTAGGGTTTAGGGTTTAGGGTTTAGGGTTTATTGCTTAGGGTTAAGGGTTTGGTGTTTATTCTGTATTGTTTATTCTTTATTGTTTATAGTTTATAATTATTGTTTAGGGTTTAGGGTTTAGGGCTTTTGGTTTATTCTCTATTCTCTATTCTTTAGGGTTTAGGGTTTAGGGTTTAGGGTTTAGGGTTTAGGGTTTAGGGTTTGTGGTTTGTGGTTTGTGGTTTGTGGTTTGAGTCGGAGTTATATCTGCGCAGCAGTTTAAAAAATGCGCGGGCTCGGATTGCTCGCCTGTACGAAAAGGAGTGGAATAAGACTGTGCAGCTACAAGTAAACCCTAAACCCTAAACCCTAAACCCTAAACCCTAAACCCTAATTTACTTTTATAAGCCCTAATTAGCCTTTATAGGCCCGAATTAACCTTTATTAACCCTAATTAACATTTATTAACCCTTTTCAACTCTTATAAACCCTAATTAAACCTGATAAACCCTAAGTAGTTCTGATAAACCCTAAACCCTAATTAATCTTTATAAACCCTTATCAACTCTTATAAACCCTAATTAACTCCTATAAACACTAATTAACCCTTGTAAACCCTTAACCCTAAACCCAAATTAACCCTTATAAACCCTAAACCATAAACCCTAATTAACTCTTATAAACCCTAAACCCTAATTAATCCTTATAAACCCTAATTAACCCTTGTAAACTTTTATAAACCCTTATAAACCCTAATTAATCCTAAAAGCTAATAGACCCTGAACCCTAAGTCCTTATTAACCCTAAAACCCTAAACCCTAAACCCTAATATACCCTAAACGTTAATCCTCCTAAACCCTAAACTGTGGTAAACCCTAAACCCTCTAAACCCTCAAAACCCTTAACCCTTTTAAGCTGTAGACCCTTCTAAAGCGTAAACCCTCGTTTGTGCTGCTAAACCCTAAGCTGCAAACCCTAATTAATATAAACCCTAAACCCTAACTATCGTGTTCAGCTACAAGAAAGCCCTAAACCCTCGCGTTTGCTGCTAAACCCTAAACCCTAATTTAATTCGCCTGCTTATCAGCAACCAGCAAACCCTAAACCCTTGCATGCGGGTGTTTATTATTAACCCTAAACCCTAAACCCTAAACCCTTGCATGTGTGTGTTGTTTAGGAAGGGTTTCTGCTGCTTGCACAGAGCGTAGAGAGCCGCATGCAGGCAGCGCTGCTGCGGCACATAAAATGCAGGGAGATAAAGCTGCTGATTGATAGGGCTTTAGCAGAAGGAAAGTCTGCTGCTGCTGCTCCTGCTGCTGCTCCTGCTGCTGCTCCTGCTGCTGCTGCTCCTGCTGCTGCACCGAGTGCAGCAGCATCGCCAAAGGCTGCAGCAAACCAATAAGCCCACGCGAAATTCTGCTGCTGCTGCTGCTGCCTGCTGCTGCTGCGGATACTGCAACAGCAGCAGCAGCAGCAGCAACAGATAGCACAGCAGCAGCAGACACTGCAGCAGCAGTAGCAAAAGATAGTACAGCAGCAGCGGCAGCAGCAGATATTACAGTAGCAGCAGCAGCAGACACTACAGCAGCAACAGCAGCAGTAGCAGACACTGCAGCAGCAACAGCAGATGCTGCAGAAGCAGCAGCCGCAATTTTTTGTTATAAAGAGACTTTTAATGTGGGATTTAAAAAAAAATGTTTAAAGGCCCTTCTTGTGCTGCTGCAGCACTTGCTGCTGCTGCTGCTGCAGCACTTGCTGCTGCTGCTGCTGCAGCACTTGCTGCAGCGGCAGCAGCAGCAGCAGCAACACCAGCAAAGAGCGCGTGCAATTGTTATGGGGGCGTCTTAGGGTTTACTTGTCTGCCACTGTTGCTGCTACAGCCCTTGCTGCTGCTGCACTTGCTGCTGCTGCACTTGCTGCTGCTGCACTTGCTGCTGCTGCAGCAACACCGAAACCGGGCGGCAGCCTTATTACACATCGCTTGCAGTACAATATCTACATCTATATCTACATATATATAATGTAAATAATTAGTTATATATCTATTATATATATAATATATATATATATATATATTATACATTTATATATCTACGAATATGTTTCCTACGTTTACGCCAACATGTATATGCATTATAAATATAAATATATAAATATAAATATAGAATATATATATATATAGACAGATAGATAGATATAGACATATATACATACATAACGAAACATAAACATATATACATATGTACATTTATAGACAAATATAAATATATAAATATACAAATAAATAAATATATATTTATATATATTTATATATTTATATATTTATATAACGCCCTCTCTACGTTTTTAAAGTTTATATTTAAGCGGCATCGGTGTATACTAAGCAAAGCCTCCTTTAAGTAGACAGCAAATAAATATATTATAATTATATATAATATATAATAATATATAATAATATATAATAATATATTATTAGTATATTATTAATATATTAGTAATATAATAATAAAATGTTTTAATTGCTTTATCTTCTTAATTATGCTCGAACTGCCTATACACCGCAACTGCACGCTGTAAATACAAATATAAATATAAATATACCTGCAGTCTTCTGCAATAAAATATATCTATTATGATATTTATATATATTTATATTTTATTATTTTTTAATTATTATTATTATTTATTTTTGTTTAATTGTCTCTCTAACTGCTTATTTACTTCGAAGTGTGCGGTGTATGCACAGCTCTGGCTGATTGCTGAGGAGTACTTAAATACATTTACAAAGATAAATATAAAAATAAATAAATAAATAAATATAAATATATATTTATATTTATTTATATTTA
>NW_013547273.1:20000-22825 GCF_000499425.1 Eimeria acervulina
GCGAAGGCAGCAGCAGCAGCAGCAACAGCAGCAGCAGCAGTGAGAAGGAGCTGCAGCAGCCCCTGCTGCTGCAGGAACAACCAACAGCTAAAACATCGCAGCAGCTGCTGCACCAGCAATACTGAGAGCAGCAGCAGCAGCACCAGCAACAACAGCAGCACCAGCAACAACAGTACCAGCAACAACAGCAGCACCAGCACCAGCAACAACAGCAACAGCATTAACAGCAACAGCAGCAACAGCATTAACAGCAACAGCAACAACATCAGCAAAAATAGCAACAGCAGCAGCAACAACAACAGCAGCAGCAACAACAAAAACAACAGCAGCAAAAACAGCAACAGCAGCAACAACAACAACAGCAGCAACAACAGCAGCAGCAGCAACAGCAGCAACAGCAGCAGCAACAGCAGCAGCAGCAGCAGCAGCAGCAGACCTCAGGACAAGAGCTGAGTAGTTGAGGGACGAGGTGCGAGAAGTCGCCGTCCAGCAGACGAAAAGCGCGAGACAAAATCACCGACTTCCCTCTAAACACACACACACACATCAACTACTTGCTGCTGCTGCTGCTGCTGCTGCTGCTGCTGCTAGAGTTGCTGCTGCTAGAGATGCTGCTGCTAGAGTTGCTGCTGCTAGAGATGCTGCTGCTGCTAGAGATGCTGCTGCTGCTAGAGCTGTTGCTGCTGCTAGAGCTGCTGCTGCTAGAGCTGCTGCTGCTAGAGCTGCTGCTGCTACTGCTGCTGCTAGAGCTGCTGCTAGAGCTGCGGCTAGAGCTGCTGCTGCTGAAGCTGCTGCTGCTAGAGCTGCTGCCGCTGTTGCTGATGCTGTTAGAGCTGCTGTTGCTGATGCTGGTAGTGCTGCTGCTAAAGCTGCTGCTAGAACTGCTACTAGAACTGCTGCTAGAACTGCTGCTGCGTGCGACAAAAGACAGCAGCAAACAACAGCAAAAGACAGCAGCAAACAACAGCAAAAGACAGCAGCAAATAAGAAGAGACAGCAGCAAATAAGAAGAGACAGCAGCAAATAAGAAGAGACAGCAGCAAAGAAAGAGCAGCAGACTTGGGCGTAAGAGCGAGGTTAAGCCTTTCGAAGAGCAGCAATCGGCCTCTGAGTTTATTTGCTGCTAAAGACATGCGCGCTTCAATGGCTTGTGGGGTCTCCCCTCCCTGCTGCTGCTGCTGCTGCTGCTGCTGCTGCTGCTCCGGAGGCAGCGGAGGAGGCTGCGCAGAAGCAATTCGACAGAAGAGCTGCCCATCGGTGACTTGCAGCCTGCACTCACCACCCACACAAACAAACATCTCTGCTGCTGCTGCTGCTGCTGCTGCTGCTGCTGCTGGGTCTGCTGCTGCTGCTGCTGGGTCTGCTGCTGCTGCTGCTGGGTCTGCTGCTGCTGCTGCTACAGTTGCTACTGCTACTGCTGCTGCAACTGCTACTGCTGTTGCTGCTGCTGATTGCTTTGCTACTTCTGGGTCTGCTGCTGCCGTTGCTGCTGCTGCTATTGCTGCTGCTGCTGTTGCTGCTGCTGTTGCTGCTGCTGTTGCTGCTGCTGCTGCTGTTTGTCTCTTGTATGTTATTTGAATTTGGGTGTACATACACTGTTTTATTTCTTGTAAACGATCCAACGACACAGAGCATCACTGGCTCTGAAGGATAAATAAGTTGCTGCAGCTGCTGCGGTGTAGGGGGGGGCCCTTGTATTGTCTGAGCATGCAGATTAAATGCTGCTGCGCTTAAATTCGTGAGAAATTTAGGGGTTGCTGCTGCAGGGAAGCCCGCGGGAGGGGCTGGAACAACTGATGCAGGCTGCTGCTGCTGTGGCTGCTGCTGCTGCTGCTGTGGCTGCTGCTGCTGCTGCGGCTGCTGCTGCTGAGGTGGCATAGGCTGATGCTGCAGCGGCTGCTGCAGCTGCTGCTGGTGCGGTTGATACTGGCCTGGGGCTTGCTGCTGCCCGTAGAGAGCAGCAGCAGACTGCGGATGTGGAGGATGTTGCTGCATGTTCGGTGGTTGCATTGTTGCTGCTGCTGCTGCTGCTGCTGCTGCTGCTGCTGCTGCTGGTGTTACTGGCTTCCGAATCAGATTCGGGTTTGGGGGTCAGTGTTCCTAGTGCTGTTGCTGCTGTTGCTGCTTGTGCTGCTGCCGATATGTTTTGCTGCTGCTGCTGCTGCTGCTGCTGCAGACTTGCTGCGCCAGCACCTCCAGTCTCATCGCTGGCAGACCCCAAGCCGGAGCCGCAAACCCTAAACCCTAAACCCTAAACCCTTAACCCTTCAAGTCGAGTGAAGGGGAATATGAAGGGTTAGGGTTTAGGGTTCGCTTGCTGCTGCGCTGCAGCAGCAAGCGCTCCTCCCTCTAGAAGACACGGGGGGCCCCACTTGCTGCAGCTTCGTTGCAGCAGCAGCAGCAACAGCAGCAGCAACAGCAACAACAGCAGCCAGTTTATATAATCAAAGCAACAGAAGCAGCAAAGAAGCAAAAGCACGAAGAAAGAAATAAAAAAAAAACACACACACAACCCCTTCTGGAGGGCACTGCAAGGGTTTAGGGTTTGTTGCTTCGGTGTTTGTGGTTTAGGGTTTAGGGTTTAGGGTTTAGGGTTTAGGATTTATAAAAAAGAGTATTATAAAAAGAAAATATATAAACAACTCCTAATTAAAGCCAATCAAGCTGCACCTTCTGGGGCTGTGTTCCTTCTGGGGGTTTGCATGAGGGTTTAGGGTTTAAACGAGTTGTTGTGTTAGCCTGCTGAGGGTTTATATATATATATATATATATATATATATATATTAAATTATATATACAGACATATATAATATGAACTGTATTTA
>NW_013547272.1:0-5000 GCF_000499425.1 Eimeria acervulina
GTTGTGGCTGTTGTGTGTTGCAGGTCGCCTGCTGCAGCAGCCGCTGCTTCTGCTGCTGCTGCTGCTGCTGCGCAGCGCTTGCCGCTGGGGCTTCGTTTGATGGGGGCTCTTCCTGTCTGGTTTCTTGCTGCTGTCAACTGGCTAGAAGTAAACCCTAAACCCTAAACCCTAAACCCTCAAGTCCTAGATGGGTATTTGAATCTTCCGGGCTTTAAGAATAAGTGCAGACGCACGCAGAAAGAATGGGTTTAGGGTCTAGGGTTTGCGGTTTAGGGTTTAGGGTTTAGGGTTTGGGCTTGAGGGTTTAGGGTTTAGGGTTTAGGGTTTAGGGTTTGTGAGCAGGAGCATGTTGCTTCTTCTTTTTCTTTCGGGTTTACAAGGCAGGACAAACAAGCAGAAGAGGCGGCGCAGCCCCTTAAACGGTAAGCGTTCAGGGTTTAGGGTTTAGGGTTTAGGGTTTAGGATTTAGGATTTAGGGTTTAGGGTTTGCTGTTGCTTGTGCTTGTTGCTGCTTGGGCTGCAGCAGCACTTTGCTGTTTCTGCTGCAGCAGCGGCAGCTGCACAATGCGAAGTATACGCTGCACCTCATTGCCCCAGACTCAGGTGAGACCTAAACCCTAAACCCTAATCCCTAAACCCTAAACCCTCAGTGCGTGCCTTCTCAACCAAGTGTAGTTCTTCTGCCTAACGATTTAGGGTTTCGAATGAGAGTCAAAAAGCTAGGGATTCGGGTTGAGGGATTAGGGTTTAGAGTCTATGACTTAGGGTTCATGGTTTAGGGTTTAGGGTTTAGGGTTTGGGGCGTCTTTTAGGCCTTTCGGAACCTTCTCTGGGCTTCGTTACTCTCAACGGCCACCCTCTCGGTGCGTCTGCTCCTCTCAAACCCTAAACCCTAAACCCTAGACCCTAATATGTGCATCTGAAGCCTTATCCCCAGAGGGGATTCTGAGCCGCTAAGACGGAGGGTTTGGGGTGTATGGCCCCGTTATTAGGGTTTAGGGTTTAGGGTTTAGGGTTTAAGGTTTAGGGTTTTTGCAGGTGATTACGTCGTCTCAGCTGCCTTAGTTGAAGGCGGAGCGAGAGAAGCGCGAATGCCCATCCCTCCAGACTTGTGGGTTGCTTAGGGTTTAGGGTTTAGGGTTTAGGGTTTAGGGTTTGTTCCGTGAATATACAGGGTTTAGGGTTTAGGGTTTAGGGTTTGTCAAACCCTTTTCTGTGTTTCCAGTCTTATAGAGGGCCTGAACGTCATCAACATTGTAGATATGCTGGGGGCCCGCCTAAAGGATGTCTTCATTCGAGAGGTACCTTAAACCCTAAACCCTAAACTCTAAACCCTAAACCCTAAACCCTAAGCCGTTGAGCCTAAACCCTAAACCCTAAACCGTTGCGCCTAAACCCTAAACCCTAAACCCTGACTTGAACTGGTTACACTACACCAACGCGTAAACCCTAAACCCTGCTTGAAGATGGTTCTATGTTGTCACCCCCTAAACCCTAAACCCTAAAACGCCCTAAACCCTAAACCCTAAACCCTCGTTTCGTTCAGCGTTTATGATTTATATATATATATATTGTTCTGGGGGGTTGCTGCACCTGCAGGAATTATATGAAGAAATATCGTTGCAGCAAACTGCTGCTGTGTCTTGGTGGCCAGCAGCAGTTGTGTTGCTGCTGCTGTTTTTTCTCGCCTCTCTTCTTGTGCTGGTGAGGGTTTAGGGTTTAGGGTTTAGGGTTTAGAATGAGGGGCCCTTCTCACCAATTACGTTGCAAAGAGCAGCAAAACGGAAGTGCAGCAAACAAATAAATTTTAAGAATACACAACAAGAGCAGCAAACAAATGCATATAAGGACGCTGATTAGTAAAGGGTTTAGGGTTTAGGGTTTAGGGTTAAGAGCGAGAGTATTTCTGTAAATTTTCTTTATATATAAAAACGATTTATTTATAATTGCAACAGAAAGCCGGTCCTCTCCTCTCTCTATGCGTCTAGGGTTTAGGGTTTAGGGTTTAGGGTTTCGAGATGCAAATGCATGTATGCATGCGTGCATGCATGTTTCTATATAAATGGACAGCATTACTACTTTTATATATTTGTTTGTTTATTTGTTTGTTTTGTGTTTTGTTTGTTTGTCTGCTGCATGCAGCTGCTAGCCAGAGCAGCAACAAAGAGGCATAGAAGCAATCGACTGTTAGCTGTGCTGCAGCAACTGGCGGAGCCCGAGGATTTCGTCAGCCCTCAGAACTCCCCTCGCATGCAGCCCTGCCATATGCACCACCATTAGGGTTTAGGGTTTAGGGTTTAGGGTTTAGGGGTAAGGGTAGTCATTCTTCTTCGCCCTCCATCTCGGCTGCGAGCTCTTCCTCTTCTTCTTCTTCTTTTCCTAAGAAGTTTTTCATTTAAAAGTCAAAGCAAATTTAAAATTAATACTATATTTTAAATTATTATTATTAAATTTTATTTTTTATAGTATTTATTTTCAATAGGGATACTCACCCAGCTGTTCTGCTGCCTCGCTACCGGGCCCCTGTTGTGTGTATTGGAGTTTAGTATGAAGAACATCGATAAAATTGAAGTAAAAACCGAAGAAAGAATAATAATTTAAACATTTTAATTTAATTTAATTTAATTTAATTTATTTTATTTGTCATTATGAACAAAAATGACCCCACCTCCCGTTCTATGAGATCTCTCTCCCTCGTTTTGAGCTGCGTTAGCTTGTCAGCTAAGATATCTAGTTCTCTAGATTTTTCTTTTAAATCTGAAAATAGAAAAAATAATTATTTTATATTATATATATTTATTTTATTTATTTATTCATAAATATTTTTCAGTAACAAACCTGCATTTGCAAATGTTGCTTCCAATTCAAGTTGCCGATTGCCGGATTTCGCCAGTTCTCGCGCAGAGTTTTTAAGTCTGAGAAGAGAAAAAAAGAGAGAAAATGCAATTAAATTGTTGAAAAATAAATTAATATGTTTAAAATAATTCAAATAATTCAAAGTAATTATTATTAAATACTTGTTTGTCAGTTCATTTCTTTCTTTTTTCCTCTTTTCAATCGCCGATTCTGTCTCGCGGATCTCGCTGCGGATTTGCTGAGAGGGCAGAAAAAAAGGTAGTTTTTGGGTTTATTTTTCATGAAATTTCATTTTTTATTCATTATTTTCATTTACATTTGAAAATTTTGAATGTTTACCTCCAAAGTTGTACCGGAAATCTCGCCGAGTTTCTTCATTTCATATTCACGCACAGCGCGCATCGCTGGGCTGGAGCGGTCGCCGATTTGTGCTAGAGTAGTTTCAGCAACATCTGCTGCCTAAAAAGAAGCGAAAAATCAGTTAAATAATAATATTTTTAGGACATTTAATAATTAAATAGTTTTAAATGCATTTATTTTGTCTATTTTCTTCTTTTTTGAGCTCAATTTTCGCAACTTACCTCCAATGTTTGAGACTGAGTGCCTGGTGGAGGCTCTAAGAAAATTACGGGTGCAGCTAAATCCGGGAGCATGCCTCCGACTATAAATAAATAAATAAATAAATAAATAAATAAATAAATAAATAAATCAAGATAACAAACAATTAATTAATTATTTTGGGTAAATAAATGCATAAATTATATGAGTAGGTAGTGCAGGAAACCTTGCATATTGAATTTCGTATATGTAAGAAATAATATGCAAATACAACATGAAGACGGATGAAATAAACAATAAAAAGCAAATACAATTAACAAGCAAAATAAGCAAATTAAATAAATATATAAATATAATGAAAACCTTTATGAAAATCTTTACTCTCTTACTTGCGCCTGTTTGGCCTGTTGCCGCTCTTTTTGCTGCATTTAATTTGTTTTAATTTTTTTTAATTTTTCACAAATAAAAAAAAGAAAAACCTTGAAGAGCTGCAGCTCCTTTGTTGGTCTCCAGAAGGCCTGAATAAACGTAGTTTTAATTGAGACTGATAGCAAAATAATATAGATTAAAACAATATAACCACTACCACTTAGACAATAGCAATAACAATAACAATAATAATAAAAATAGTAATAATAATAATAATAATAATAATAGTAAAAAAAGAATTACCTTCTTCCTTCATAAATTTTAACTCTGCTTGCAGTTTTTCTTTTAATTCTTCATTTTGCTGTATTTTGCGGTCGAGTAATTTTTGCATGGTTTCCAGCTTCGCTGTTTTTTCTGCATTTGCATTAATATGAAATAAGGTATTTGAATATAAACAAATAAAAGCATTTAAATGTATGCAAATAAAAGCATTCGTCTGTATGCATATTAATGCCTTTCAAGCGCTGAGAAGGCTGTCTATTTATGCATTTAAATAAACATATTTTAAACTGGCTCTTCTGATTAAACTTTAAAACAAAAAAAGAAAACCTACCCGCATCAACAGCTGGAATTTGAGGGGTTTCTGCTGCTGCTCCTGCAGCAGCACCAGCTGCTGCTGCTGGATTGAAGAAAGGAGGAGATAATGCTGCTGTTTGCTGGGGAATTAAAGTCTGTAGAGATCCTCTTAAAGCTCCTGCTGCGAGTTGAGAGAAAAACTTTTCTCGGCTTTGCAACTTAGTCGCGTTTCCTCCTTCAAAAGAAAAGATAAAAACCCCAATGCAAACAGCAGCAGCAGCTGTTGCTGCTGCCGCTGCAGCTTTCATTCTTTTGAGGGAAACCTGATAAAGTTTGAATAAAAATGCAAAATTAATTCATTTGAGCGCTTTAAAACGATGCACGTTCATTAAATAAACGCCTAATCGCTCGCTTTCCTTTGCAGATTTTTCGGGTGTATAGGCAGCTCCTCTGATTTGGTGAATGTGCAAACGCTAAACCTCTTCATTTTGATTTTATCTCTCTTCTTTTTTCTCTTGTTTCCTTTCTTTCGCAGTATTTTATCTTTAAAAACAATGTGGAAGAACAGGCATAATTAGAAGTTTCTTCCTTTTTCTTCTTTTTTCTGCTGCACTCGCTGCTGCACTTCCTTGGTTATTCAA
>NW_013547271.1:5000-22498 GCF_000499425.1 Eimeria acervulina
TTTTATGGGTATGGGTTTAGCGCCATGCACATGACTGGTAGCGAGCGAGCAGCCGTTGTGGGTGCATCGTCAAACAAGGGTTTAGGGTTTAGGGTTTAGGGTTTAGGGTTTGTGTGTGTGCAGTTGCTGGCGTTGTACGACTGGCGTCGCTTAGGTGCACCTCTGCATGCAGTTGAACATGCTTCGGAGCGCTCTGTCTCTGTTATATCTTTTTCTGCTTTTCTTTCGTCCGTTATTACCGAAGGCTCCACCGATAAGACGATATCTATTTATAACTTCGAGAGGGTCGGCGCACCCCAAGACCCTGAAGATGCTGAAGACGGTCCTCCAGAGCTACTGGTGCTTTAAACGAGGGTTTAGGGTTTACGGTTTAGGGTTTAGGGTTTACGGGGTTGAACCTAGGGTCTGAGGGAAAGGGCTTATGGCGTTTAGGGTTTGGGCTTTCCTGTTTTAGGGTTTAGGGTTTTACAGCATTGTTCCTAGGGTTTATTGTTGAGGGATAGTGTTTACGATTTAGGGTTTAGGGTTCAGGCTCTGGAGCTGAGCGAGGAGTTATCTAAACGTTTAGGGTTTAGGGTTTAGGGTTTAGGGTTTAGGGTTTAGGGTTTAGGGTTTAGGGTTTATTTGCAGTTTACTCACGGGGGGCATCGTGCAGATATCTACGACGCGGCGTGGAATTGCGAAGAGAAATTCCCTCAGGTCCCTAAACCCTAAACCCTAAACCCTAGACCCTAGGCGTACTCAGTGCAATGGAAATCAGGGTTTGGGGGCCTGGAAACACGCTCCAAGCGATTGGGGTTTAGGGTTTAGGGTTTAGGGTTTAGGGTTTAGGGTTTGCTGACTTCGCAGATGGTGGCTTCCGTCGCCAACGACAACAGACTTCATATTTGGCAGCCGGTAAGCTAAACCCTAAACCCTAGCTAAACCCTAAACCCTAGCTAAACCCTAAACCCTAGCTAAACCCTAAACCCTAATCAGGAACCCCTAGCTGCAACCCAAGTCCTCAAACGCTTGCCCGAATCCCTAAACCCCAAACCCTTGCTAAGAGCCGTAAACCCTAAACCACTCTAAACCCTAAACCCTTTCGAACCCTAGTTCAAACCCGTAAACCCTAATCCCTTGCTGAGACCCACAAACCCTAGTTCAAACCACGAAACTCTCCTACGAAACCCTAAACCCTCGTCTAAAACCCTAAACCCTAGCTTGATTGCATGCATGCGTGGTTTTGCATGCATGGGTTTGGTGGTGCAGAAGGCTTCTGTTTTCTTTGAAAGCGACAGCGAAGAGGAGGAAGATCCGGAGCAGTTGGAATAAAAAAAAACGCCACTCCTATAGTCGAGGGTTTAGGGTTTAGGGTTTAGGGTTTAGGGTTTAGGGTTTAGGGTTTAGGGTTTGCACAGAGTCCTGTGGAAACTCTGCTTCCCTTTCACCTCCCCCTCTCATTTCGGCGAACACTCATCCCCGTTTGCGGCTTAATCCTGATTCAAACATGCAATATTTAGGGTTTAGAGTTCAGGGTTTGGGGCTTAGGGTTTAGGGTTTAAGGTTTAGAGTTTGAGGGCTCAGTTCATCCTGCGGGGGATCCAACGCCCACCGTGGCTTGAACTGCATCTTGAGTGTATCTAGGGTTTAGGGTTTAGGGTTTAGGGTTTAACTGCTTCTCTTGTAGGGTACATAGCTTAGTGGATATAGGGGTATCGGCAATTCTGTGCCAAGGGTTTAGGGTTTAGGGTTTAGGGTTTAGGGTTGCTGAGTGGCTGGGTGCAGCACCCCTACAGCCTGGCGTTACTCCTGTTTTCCCTTAAATGGAGTTCAAATATTATGAAAGAAAAGCCTAGGATTTAAAATCTAGGGTTTAGGGTTTAGGGTTTAGGGTCTATGGTGTTATGGTCTCGGGTTCAGGGTGTGCGCATGTGTCCTGGGGTATGCTTGTGAAGCTGATGATGCTGTTAGTATAAATAAAATGAAATATAAAAAAGAATTAAAAGGAGAAGTAAATAAAACAAAGACAAACATATTTTCTTCTGCATTCATCGATATGCACGGTGGATGTCCAGTGGTCTCGAGGTGCCGATCCAGTGTTTTCGCGTTTTCTTCTCGTTTAAACTGATTTAAAAGATATTTTTAGTATTTTAAACGATATATTTAGAGATATTACAATAAATTATCTTCGAAATACCCTCAGAAAACACAGAAAGCGGAGTGAAAGTGCTTCGTTGCAGTGTATGTACACTCGAGAAGGAAAGCTGCATTGAGCGTCCAGAGGGTTTTAATGAATTAGTTGGGTAAATCTTTTCTATTGCAATGAAAAGCAATAAAGTTTATTTATTTATTATAATTTATTAATAATATGCACCGTTTAAATATTTATTTTTTTTGTTTTTTCTTCGTCTAAGCCTTCAAACCTCCAACCGCCCACTGTGGCTTCCTCGGGTGCTCTGCATGTATTTTAGCAACGGAGATATTACTTTCTTTCTTTTTGCTGCATTTCTTTCTTCATTATTTACCTTTTCCTTCGTTTATCTTCTCTAAAGCCTCCCTTCTACACCCCAGACGCCCTTATATCTTCATCTTCTGCCGTAGGTAGCTAGCTGACTCTCTGCCGATTTCGTATCATTCTTCTGCTTCTAACCCGTTTATCATCTCCTTTTGCTGCAGTCATCTTCACCCTCAACGTACACCCCGCGGGGAGATTCAGAAGAGGGGGAAGTACTGCAGTTGTTTACATCTTAAGGTCTCGAACCCGCTGCGAAAAAAAACAGCAGCAGCAGCAGTAGCAGCAGTAGCTGCAGCAGCAGCACAAGCTGCTGCTAAGGCATAGCCTGCAGTCTATCTATAAAGCGGGTTTAGGGGGCTTTTTATTATCCCTTTTGTTGTTGTGGTCTCTGATCTTCTTGTTATTGCTCTGCTTCACCTTAGCATTTGCTGCTGAGTTGTCGTCCCCCTTCTTCTTAAAGCATGCAGCCCCAACTCAAGGCGCAATAGCGATGTCTTTCTATTCATTTCCCCTCTGGGGCTGGGGCAGCAGCAACTGCAACAGCAGCAGCAGCAGCAGCAGCAGCAGCAGCAGCAGCAACAGCAGCAGCAACAGCAGCAGCAACAGACGGTTGTTCCGGGGGCTTATTGTTGCTTGCATCTGCACTGCTCAGCTGTCTTTCTTCTTCCTTCCTGCTGCTGCAACTCCATCGCAGCAGCAAACCTCTCTTGATGGCGTTGAGGGGGCTGATTTAGCTCAGCAGCAGCTGCTGCAGCAGCAGCAGCAGCACTTGTCTCCTGTCTCTTTATCCCTTTCTGCTACAGATAATTATATCCCTGTCTATGGAGACACGCAACAGGTTCTTGTCTACCCACATGAACACATTAGCAGCAGCAGCAGCAGCAGCAGCAGCAACTCGGGCCTTCAAGAGACCCAGGTGAAGCACAGCACAGCAACAGCTGCAGCTGCAGCTGCAGCTAGCTAGCTAGCTACGGAGCTAGCTAGCTAGCTTGTTGCACGTTTAGCGTTTATGGTTTATGGTTTATGGTTTAGGGTTTAGGGTTTAGGGTTTAGGGTTTAGTGGGGGAGGCAAGAGTATGTGTACGTGCTGGAGGTGTTTGTTGAGGTGT
Organism: Eimeria acervulina; assembly: GCF_000499425.1. Classification (NCBI taxonomy): domain Eukaryota; phylum Apicomplexa; class Conoidasida; order Eucoccidiorida; family Eimeriidae; genus Eimeria; species Eimeria acervulina. The sequence goes on from NW_013547271.1 coordinate 8,607, forward strand.
ACGTACAGCTGGTTGAGGGTCTGCATGCATGCGTTGCTGCTGTTTGTTTTTTGCTGCTGCAGCAGATTGAAGGGCTGGCTGCTGAGGGTAGTGATAGGGAGACTCCTGCTGCTGCTTCTGCTGCTGCTGCTGAGGATTCTGCTGCAGCTGCTCTTGTTGCTTCCAGTGGAGACGCTGAGCTGCAGCAGACCCAGCAGGACACCAACAGCAGCAACAACAGTAGCAACAGCAGCAGCAGCAGCAGCAGCAGGTTAGCAGATGTGTTCAGCAGCAGGGAAGAGGTAGAGCACACAGCCATGCTTCAAACAGCAGCAGCAGCAGCAGAAGCAGCAGCAGCAGCAACAGCTGCTTCTCCGTCGCGCCCGCAGCGACGTGGGGTTGGGGACCGTTCTCCCTCTGACAGCAGCAGCAGCAGCAGCAGCAGCAGCAGCAGCAGCAGTGAGGCTGAGCAGCAGGGATTTGGGGTTGACTTTTTGAATGACTTTCTTTCAGGGAGCGGAGATGGAAGCGGTAAAGGAGACGCCAACCCGAGGGGCTCAGCAGCAGCAGCAGCAGCAGCAGCAGTAGCAGCAGCAGCAGCAGCATCACAACAACAACAACAACAACAACTAGCTACAGCAGCAACAAAATCAAAAAGGAGAAAGCTCACGCTGAAACCTAGAAGAGAGAAGAACAAGCAGCAGCAGCAGCAGCCGGAGCAGCAGCAGCAGCAGGAAAGCCTCAAGACAAATCAAGGAGGGACAGGCGATCCCCCAGCAGACGATTTCTTGGGGGGGGATTTCCTTGGAGACGCTCCCCAGGGAGACGATCCCCAGGCAGTCGATCCCCTGGGAGGCGATCCCCTGGGAGGCGATCCCCTGGGAGGCGATCCCCTGGGAGGCGATCCCCTGGGAGGCGATCTGTGGGGTGACGATCCCAGTGGAGTCGATCCCGGGGGAGACGATCCCCGGGGAGACGATCCCTTTAAGGGTACATTTACTCTGCCAGGGTTTGGGGGGGGCGACAAGAAGAACAAAACCAAAGGCAAGGGTTTATTCTCGTTGCCGAAATCAAAGAAAAAGAAAGGAGACGCTGCAGTAGATCTCGATGATATGTTTGCTGCAGATGATGCAGACACTGCAAGCAAACCCCACAAAAGCAAAGACAAACATAAAAAAAAAGATAAACAAACCGATAGTGCAGATGCATCCGGAACCTTTAAACGCCGTAAGACACAAACCCTAAACCCTAAACCCTAAACCCTAAACCCAAAAAACACGAACTATACACACCCTAGACCAGCTCCGTCCACCTGAGGCAACAACAACAGCAACAAGAACAGCAGCAGCAGCAGCAGCGCATGCATGCGTCTGAATGTGCGTATGAATTGGGGTGTACGTACAGCGGACTGGGCTGGGCAGCGACTGCGGGATCTTAACCCCCTTGCTGCTGCACAAGCTGCTCAAGATTTAGAAGCAAGAAGAGAAGAAAGAAGAAAGCAAGAGTGGGAGGCTGCGCAGCAAGCAGTAACGATGCAAGATATATACGCCAGAGCTAAAACCGTCTCTCCAGGGTTCTGTAAGCACCCTTTAGGGTTTAGGGTTTAGGGTTTAGGGTTTAGGGTTTTGCTCTTTTTCTCTTTTAATTCGTTGCTTTTGTTTGTCGGTGCGTTGTTATTCGATGTTCTGGGGGTTTGACTATGTGCATATATGTATATATCTGTATACAGATTTATACATTATGCAATATATATATATATATACATATACATATATTATTTATATAATATATATATATATATACATATTGTTATATATATATATATACATGTATATATAATCTTTTGCTGCTGTTTTTGCTGCATTTGCTTTTGTGTTTGCTGCATTAGTTGTTTAGTGCGTAGGATGATAAGTTGTGTTATACGTTGTTTGACATGTTATATTTGCTGCTGCATGCGTCTTAGGTTATTTGGGTGTAGGATACGATATAGTGCGAGGCAATCCTTTAGGCGATCCTAATCTGATGGGCGACCCAGGCTTAAGGTCTCCTGTGATAAGATTCTCATATTCGCAGGATGAAGAGGGTGTTAGCAGCGATTTAAGAGAGCTGCAGCCCCGTGGGGCTTATAGCAGACCTTTTGTTGCATGCAAACAGAGTGAGAATCTTAGCGAAGTCAGCAGCCTTGCTGATTATCAGAAAGAATTAGAAGCCGATGCTTCACTTGTTGGTGGGGATAGCGTCGGTCTTAACAGCTTCTCTGCTTCTGCTGCTTATAGAGATATTGCTAAAAGAACTGTTAAAAGAAACACTAAAACTTTTATCCTTAAAACTTACTGCCTTCGATTCGAAGCTGGGCTCGCACAAACTGACAACTTCAACTGGTCAGCTTATGTTAATGATAATGCTGCTGCTGCTGCTGCTGCTGATGCTGCTGCTGCTGATGGTGCTGCTGCTGCTGGTGGTGCTTCGCATGCTGTTGATGCTGCTCATGTTGCTGCTGCTGCGCAACGATGGTGCTGCTGCTCCTGCTGCTGCTTCTCATGTTGCTGCTCCTGTTGCTGTTGATGTTGCTCATGCTGCTGCTGCTGCTGCTGTTTCTATATATATCTATATATATTTATGATGCGTATGTACAGGAACTACACATTAGCTTTTAATGAGGCTGTAGCGGGTCTTCCGCCTACATTTGACGGGGCTGACGAAGGTAAAGGATGTTCGCCAGAGGTGTGGAGAGAAAATACAAAAGACAAACTCTGCGCCGACTCAACTGTGAAGACGTGGATGAACTTCATCGACCAGTTCGGCACTCATTATGTTGTTCGCCTCTTCGCAGGTAATATATATATATATAATATATATATGTATATAATGTATATGTAGGTATATATGTTTGTTGTGCTCTGTGTGTATGGGGCTATCTTAGCATAATGAAGTTCTTATTGTTTTGATTGTTGTTTAGGATTTGTTGTTTAGGGTTTGTTGTTTAGGGTTTGTTGTTTAGGGTTTGTTGTTTAGGGTTTGTTGTATATGGTTTGTTGTTAAGGATTTGTTGTTTAGGGTTTGTTGTTTAGGGTTTGTTGTTAAGGGTTTGTTGTTTAGGGTTTGTTGTTTAGGGTTATTTACGGTTATTTAGGGGTTATTTAGGGTTATTTACGGTTATTTAGGGTTACTTAGGGTTATTTAGGGTTGTTTAGGGTTGTTTAGGGTTGTTTAGGGTTGATGTGTGTTTAGGAGGAAAGCTGACTCACCAGATAACGATGTCGAATTCGGATATCGCGGCTTTGAGTAGTTTGGGAACGAACGTGAAAAGTGCATTGAAGGCAACATTTGGAGTGGGTAGTGTGGGGGGTTCGACGAACGTTGAAAAGGATGAAGAACAAAAAGAACAGCTAAAGCACTTTGATTATCAAACAGAAACCCTTATTATGGGAGGAAGAGTGCCGAGAGATGTTTCAGATCCTGATTCATTAGCCCAGTGGTCCGATTCAGTAGAAGAATTGCCGATGCCGGTACGTTTTCGAGGGAAACCTGAGGGTTTTTGCAGCTTTTTCCTCCGAATTTCTTTCTCATTGCATTTAAAATATTATTCTACACATTTTTACTATTTAAACGCGCAAAAAAGCACTCAAAATACGCCAGATCAGCGGTTTCTGTACAACTTGCAAAACGTGCAGAAACAACCTGCATTTTTCGCTGCGGTGTATGTACACCTCAATTCAACAGGTTAAGCTTACTCTCCAACCCCTCGAATATCTTCTTCCTGATGAACACAAAGAAAACTTCAAGAAAGCTGCTCAGTTCTACTCAGATGCAGTGGGCATGAGTAAAGCAGACCTCACAGCCATTGCTGGGAAACCCCTATCCATTGGAGAAATCGTACGCAAACCCTAAACCCTAAACCCTAAACCCTAAACCCTAAACCCTAAACCGTAGGAGATGCGGTGCGATGGGCTGTGCTTTTCTTTGGGATGAACGTGCGAGACAACTTCATCTTCATTTTAGCACTTTATTTTGTTGCTGCTGTTGCTGCTGTTGCTGCTGTTGCTGCTGCTGGTGTTTCTGCTGCTGCTGTTTCTTCTGCTGCTGCTATTGCTGTGGTTTCTGCTGCTGCTCCTCTTGCTGTTTATGCTGCTGCTTCTGCTGTTTCTGCTGCTGCTGCTGCTGCTGTTTCTGCTGCTGCTGCTGCTGCTGTTTCTGCTGCTGCTGCTGCAGCTACGCGCCGGCAACCAAGTGACGTACGCAGGCGAACCCCCAGGGTTTGCAATGTGCGCTCCTCATGAGAGGGTTTTGCTGGGGTTTGCACTTGAGTTAAACTTCTTAGATGAAAATGCAATTGCTGCACGAGCAGGAATAAAGGCTTGCGTACCTGGACGGTAAGAGCATAGGGTTTAGGGTTTAGGGTTTAGGGTTTAGGGTTTAGGGTTTTGTGGGTTTGGAGCGACGTATATGACGTTTGAAAGGGCGGCGTAACCGCTTCTCCTGGCGTTTACACGTAGGGTTTGTTCTGACGGGTTTAGGGTTTAGGGTTTAGGGTTTAGGGTTTGTGATGGGTGTTTGTTGAAGAGAAAAATGCGTCGGATTAGAGAGACCCGCTAAAGAAGGGGATGATGCTCGCATTTTTGTTTTGTGCGGCCCTGAACCCGTAGCTGGCCTCGAGCAAGTGGTTGTCCAGTCGCCCCTCGTAAACCCTAAACCCTAAACCCTAAACCCTAAACCCTAAACCCTAAGCACTGAGCACTGAATCCTAGCCCATAATAGAAATTGTACTGAGGCTGCTGAGGGTTGTTTTAGGGTTTAACCTTGAGGTGTAAAACCTTAATGTCTAGCACACACGAATCAGCAGCAGCAGCAGCAGCAGCAAAACCAGAAGCAGCAGCACGAGCACCAGCACCTGCAGCAGCAGCAACAGCAGCAGCAGCACGAGCACCAGCAGCAGCACCAGCAGCAGCAGCAAAACCATCAGCACCAGCAGCAGCAGCAAACACAGCAGCACCACCAGCATCAGCAGCAGCAACAGCAGCAGCAGCAGCAGCAGCAGCATTTGCGTTTGTTAATTGTTTGTTATGCTGCTGCAGAAAGCGGTAGCAGTATGCCCTCAGGGGTCGATGATATTAACAGGTTTTGCGCTGTCTCTAACTGGAGGGAGAGAAGGCCCTAAGAAGACAGCTTTCTTTCCTTGTCGTGCAGGTAAATAAATATTATTATTTATTTTATTATTATTATCTATTTATATATATATATATATACATATGTTGTATACTATTTATATATATATAATGTAATGTAATGTTATAGAGAGAAGGTCCTAAGAAGACAGCTTTCTTTTCTTGTTGTGCGGGTAAATAAATATTATTATTTATTTTATTATTATCTACATATATATGTTGTATATTATATATAATATATATATATATATGTATATATATTAAATGTAATGTTATAAAGAGAAGGTCCTAAGAAGACAGCTTTCTTTTCTTGTTGTGCGGGTAAATAAATATTATTATTTATTTTATTTATTTACTCTTATTATCTTTCTCTCTCTGTATATATTGTATATATTATATATTGTATATATATATATATATATTTTTTTATATTATATATATTAAATGTAATGTTATAAACCGAAGGCCCTAAGAAGACAGCTTTCTTCTCTTGTTGTGAGCGTATTAGACTTGTATTTTTTTTATTCTTATTCTTCGCTAGTTGTTTATATATATATATATATATATATATATCTATATGTTTATACATATGTTGTATATCAGTATATTATATGTAGTATATATTTATATATATATGTATATATATATAATTATATATTTGTATATCTGTATGTATTATATATATAATTTATTTACAATATTATAGACGGAAAACCCTAGAAAGAAAGGTTTCGTTGCTTGTCGTGCAACTTCTAACTGTTGGAGACAGACAGTTTAATATAATATATTTATTTATTTATTTATTTATTTATTTATTTATTTATTTATTTAGGGTTGCCTTCATGTACGGCGTTGGGGTTGCGAGGCACTCAACAAAATATGGTTTGGATTGTCTGCGTCGATGAAGCTACCCCAGGCCTTCAGGTAATTAGGGTTTAGGGTTTAGGGTTTAGGGTTTAGGGTTTAGGGTTTAGGGTTTAGGGGTTGGTGGTGGGTGTCGTGTGGGTGTTTAGTGGTCACTGCAACGAAAGATTGTAGGGAGGGTATATAAAAAGATGTTTGTATATAAATAGGGTTTAGGGTTTAGGGTTTAGGGTTTATCAAAGGGGTTTATAAAATAGGGTTTATAAAGAGGGTTTATGAAAAGGGGTTTAGGGTTTGATGTGATTCTGCGCTGGTAGCAAATGCACGTTTTAGGTGTAGAGGGCTCCGTTTAGGTTTGAGGGTTTAGGGTTTAGGGTTTTGTTGTGTTTTAGATGCTTTCGAAAATAGGGGTATTGCTCGTTGGTGTGTAGGGTTTAGGGCTTAGGGTTTAGGGTTTAGGGTTTAGGGTTTAGGGTTTAGGTTTTTTTGTGCTTTGTAGTGGGTAGGGTTTAGGCTTAGTTTAATTGCTTTGCGGTGTATTGTTTGTTGTATGAACGGCATACGAACTGGTGGTGTTTGCGGTTTAGGGTTTAGGTTTTAGGGTTTAGGGTTTAGGGTTTAGGGTTTGGTGTGCGCTTCAGACTGTAACCAACGTAGGAGAAGTGGTTACAGGCGTCGCTACTAAACACGCGTACACAGACGGAATTGTAAAGGCCTCCTGCCCTCCTAATTTAGGGGTTGCTCTAGGTGAGGGTTTAGGGTTTAGGGTTTAGGGTTTAGGGTTTAGGGTTTAGGGTTTAGGGTTTTAGGGTTCCTGTCGTCCTAAATTAGGGGTGGCTCTAGGTGAGGGTTTAGGGTTTAGTTATATTTGTATATATTTTTTTATATTTTCTTCTCTTACCTACCTGCTGCTACTACTGCTACTACTACTACTGCTGCTGCTGCTGCAGATGCCTTTGCTGCTGCTGTTGCTGCTGCTGCTGCTGCAGCTGCTGCTTGGGTTTTTCTGTTTCTTTGTCTGTTAAAATTTTGTTTGTTTTGTTTTTTTTTGCTGAGAGCATATAAACATATATACATAGATATAAAGATGAATATATATTATATAATAATAATATATTTATATATGTATTAATTAATTTATATGATATATTGCGCATTAATTTATTAGGGTTTGGGCTTGAGCTGCACACCCGCATGCCTCGAGTTCGCGAGAAGTTTACAGAGTGCTCAGATAAATCGACAAACTGTAGCATCCAAGGTCGGGGTATTGTAGAGAACTTCTTTTATCGCGCCGCAGACTCGCATGCACTTTTATGTTTAATATCCTGTACAGATATTATTAACTCTTCTCCTGAGACTACAAGCTTGTCTCATAGAGAGTAATATATTCTTATTCTTATTCCTATTCATGCATATACACTTCATCTTCAATAAATATATATATATATTTATATATATGTTTATATATATGTTTATATATATATATATTTATTTATATAAGAGCGTTGCTGCATGATTCTCTTCTTCTTTATTCTTCTTATCAACAAGACCTGCAGCAGCAGCAGGAACTGCATCTTGGTGCTGCTGCTGCTGCTGTTGCTGTTAATCTTGCTACTGTTGCTGCTGTTGCTGTTGTTGTTGCTGCTGCTGCTGCTTCTGTTTTGTTGTTATCGGTGCTTCGACGTTATATTTTATATTACGCCGATGCATAAACAGAAACAGCCCTGCTGCTGCTGCTGCTGCAGCAGCAGCAGCAACAGGAGAAACAGCAGCAGCAGAACCGGCGTAAACAGCAGCAGCAACAGCAGCAGCAGCAGCAGCAGTTGCTGCTGCAGCAGCATTCTGTGAGAGGCATCTTCATTTATTTATTTTTGTTTATTTCAAAGCCTCCGCAGACAGACAGACAGACAATGTACAGAGCAAATTATCTTCTTTTACTTCTTTCTTTATCCACACCCTTTATATAAATATGTAAATATATATAAATATATATATATATATATATCTAATTATAAACATATCGAATTGTAAATATAACTAATTATAAATATATTGATATATATATATACATATATAAATATACGTAAACATATAAATCTACAATACACATATATATAAATCTATATAGATATATCTATATATATGTCTACTAATATATATATATATATATACAAGTATAAAATAAACAATATAAATAATATGTTGAGGTGAATATAATGTTTAATCCCTTAGAGACTAAATATAATACAAGGAACTGAAGTTGAGCTCCGCTAAACCCTAAACCCTAAACCCTAAACCCTAAACCCAAGTCAGCTCCCAGCGGGTGCTTTAAGAGAAGAAAGAGAAAAAAGTAAACAGCGTTAGGGTTTTAAAGAGCAGCGAGCGGCCTTGGCTCTGCTGCGATAGGTCTAGGATTAGGGTTTAGGGTTTAGGGTTTAGGGTTTGAGAAGACATCGATGCCTCCACCTGGTGGAGACACTCGGCAGCGCATTTCCTCCAACTGAGCAGCGGCCTCTTCAACCCCAAACGCCTAAGCAGCAGCAGCAGCAGCAGCAGAAGCAGTAGCAGCAGCAGCAGCAGCAGCAGCAGTAGCAGCAGTAGCAGCAGCAGCAGCAACAATAAGAGCAGCAATAGCCGTAGCACAGAAAGAGAGAGAGATAAATAAAAATAAACAAATAAATACAAACAAAGAGAGACTCAGACAAAGAAAGACAGAGAGACAGACAAAGCAACTAAAACAAATAAAATAAAATAAATAAACTAAATAAATAAAATAAATAAAATAAATAAATAAAATAAAATAAACAGAGAGAAAAGGACAGAAGCATATATATATATATAATGTGAAGACATAGGTATATAGATAGATGAGCAGAAAGAAGAAGATAGATAAAAATAGACAAATAAAATAAATAAATAAATAAATAATAAATAAACAAAACAAATAAAACAAATAAATATATTTAATTTATTTATTATTATTACCCTGCAAAAGGCGGCAGCATCTCCGAGAAACTCGCAAATATATGCGCGGTCAAACCGCGACAAATCTTGAGAAGCCCAGCAAATGACTGTCCGCTGCACAAACCCTAAACCCTAAACCCTAAACCCTAAACCCTAAACCCTGAATAACCCAAACCTCTAGACCCTAAACCCTAAAGCATAAACCCTAAGGAAGTATAAATAACTAATAAAATAGTACAAGCTTCTTCTCCTTCATCCATTCTTCCTTGAGGCCACAAACCCTAAACCCTAAACCCTAAACCCTAAGCCCTAATCCCTGAATACCCCGAACCTCTAGACCCTAAACCCTAAAGCATAAACCCTAAGGAACTAGAAATAACTAATAAAAGAGTACAGACAATTTATGAAACTTCTTCTTCTCCATCCATTCTTCCTTGAGGCCACAAACCCTAAACCCTAAACCCTAAACCCTAAACCCTAAACCCTTGCAGATGCTCCTTACCTGCAAGCGCTGCAGCAATTGGGGGTCACGGACAATCTGCTCAAAGACTTCATTCCAGTACGCCGTCTGCGCACAAACCCTAAACCCTAAACCCTGAGTAACCCTAAACCCTAAACCCTAAACCCTAAACCCTAGAAAGCCCAAAATAGCACAAAATAACCCTCAATAACCCTAAACCCTAAACCGTACAATTACTGTAAACCCTAAACCATAAAGCACAAACCCTTCTAAATCAAGAACTTCTCTTTCTTCGTCTATTCTTCCGTGAGGCCATAAACCCTAAACCCTAAACCCTAAACCCTAAACCCTAATAATAGCTTTAGACGTACCACGAGATGTAGAATGCCTTCTAAATCAATAACTTCTTTCTCTCCATCTACTCTTCCTTGCGGCCAAATGTTTGCTTCGGGTAATTTGCTAATAGAAAGAAAGTCAGAGCCTAGCAAAGATTGCATGCAGCTCTCTATGTGCTGCTGAAGTGCGCAGCAGCACAGTCTGCATGCCTCAATAAACACAAGCAGCAAACCCTCGCCGTCTAAACCCTCACTCAGACCAGAATCTAAACCCTCAGGGTCTCCTCCGCTAGAAGCGAACGACATAGAATTCATCTGCACACACAATCAAACCCTAAATTATCCTATATAACCCTAAACCCTAAACCCTATATAACCCTATATAACCCTATATAACCCTAAACCCTAGAACATGAAGTGATAGACAGCACATAATCGAATCTGATATATATAAAGAATATATATATATATATATATACATGTATATTTATTTATTTATTTATTTATTTATATGCATTTCAGTATGCATATGTATATATATATATATATATAAATTTTGATATATATGTATATATATATATATATATTATATAAACCCTCAACCATACGACTGCCGGAGAACAAGATGTGCATTTATGTAATATGCATCTAACTAGGGTTTAGGGTTTAGGGTTTGAAGGATATACTGTGTGCAGTTTCATTTGTTGTTTGAGCTCGCTAGGGTTTAGGGTTTAGGTTTTAAAAAATTATTGTGCCGTTAGCCTTTTGTCGCTAGGGCATAGGGTTTTATGGTTAATTAGGCTTATTTAGGGTTTAGGGTTTAGGGTTATTTAGGGATATTTAGGGTTAATTAGGGTTTAGGGTTTAGGGTTAGTTAGGGTTATTTAGGGTTTAGGGTTAATTAGGGTTATTAAGTTTTATTGAAGATGATATAGGGTTTAGGGTCTAGGGTATGGTAATTTAGGGTTTAGGGTTATTTAGGGTGATTTAAGGTTAAGATTTAGGGTTTAGGGTTTAGGGTTTAGGGTTTTTCGTACATGTACACCTGGGGGGAGTCTGCGGAGGTTGATGACTTGAGCGTTTATGAGAACATCTGCGCTGTCTGCATGCAGCAGACCGGATACACTCCAGCTGTTTAATTCTATTTTTTCGTCGGGCAAGAAGACTCTAAAGAAACGCTCAGACCCTATCCGCCAGACTAACAACAAATAAAAATGAGGTGAGCATACACCCCGAAAACCCTTCAAACCCTGCAAACTACCTAAACCACAAACCACACACACTCAAAACCCTAATTCATTAACCCTAGTAAACCCTAATAAACCCTAGTAAACCCTCATAAACCCTCATAAACCCTAATAAACCCTGTATACTACCTAAAGCACAAACCACCCACAAGCAAACCCTAATTCATAAACCCTAGTAAACCCTCATAAACAATACTAAACCCTAATCCTAAACACTAACAATCAAAATCATAAACCCTAAACCCTAAACCCTAAACCCTAGATCCGTTGACGAAGAACTGACAGAAGAAGGCCCGAGGTGAAGTCAGTTGAATTTGTTTTCTCCTGTATGGAAGAAGACTCGACGGTTGCTGCTGCTGCGTTGCTGCTGCTGCTGTTGTTGCTGCTGTTGCTGCTGCTGGTGCTGGTGCTGCTGCTGCTGCTGCTGTTGTGGGGTTGTTGTGCTTCGAGCTGCGCATCTTCGGGGTCCTGTGATGTAATTTATTATTTTCTTCTTTTTTATTTAAATAAACGAGCAAAGGAGACAGTACATCTACTCCGAAACGAGCAGCTTCTTTAGCTTCTGCTGCTGATAAAGATAGGTTCGAATTATGCTTAGCTCCCCATACACTCCGACTTTGAGGAGACAGACATCGGGCTTCTTCCAGCTGTACGTACACCGCAATATTATACACAATATTTATTAGTATTACTATTATTATTTATTATTATTTATTATTATTTATTATTATTATTTATTATTATTATTATTTATTATTATTATTAATTATTATCAATTATTTATTATCATTATTATTATTATTATTCATTATGACTTTTTACTGTTATTAATTATTAACGCATGCAGAGAGGGACAGAGACAGACAGGGTACAGGAAAACAAATAAAAAAGATAAGATAATAAAGAGACAGTAAAGATAATAAATAATAAAGAGACAGTAGAGATAATAAAGAGACAGTAAAGATACTAAAGAGACAGTAAAGATAATAAAGAGACAGTAAAGACAATAAAGAGACAGTAAAGATAAAATAAATAGATATAATCTTCTTACTTGAATAAGAGGAGGATTAGCGGGGTCTAAGACGTGAAATATCAGCGACCCTTCATTTAAGTTCTCGAGGTGTATATACACCTTAAAAGTTTTCTTCGAATGAACACCCAAACTGCGACAGCCTCCCATGCCCGGCTGATCCCACACAAATAAAAGATGCCTATACACCCCAGCAAAACAATATATATATATATATATATATCTATATCTATATATATATATATGTAGAATGTATGTATGTATGTATACATATATATACAAGGTGCCTATACACCCCAACAAAACAATATATATATATATATATGTATTTTATAATTAAATTAAATTAAATAAATAAATTAAATTAAATTAATTAAATTATGTAGATACACCTGTTGTTTGTCTACTAAATAAGTGCACAGACAAATAAACAAAAAAATAAAACCGACAAGCAAATAAATAAACGAGCAAACAGACGAATAAAATAATAAGTAAATTAAATTAAATTAATTAAATTAATTAAATTAATTAAATTAAATTAAGTAGATACCCCTGTTGTTTGTCTACTAAATAAGTGCAGGAGCCCCCTGTGCCGAGCAGAAATCCGTCGCTTTGACAGCCAAATTCGGACGAACAAAGCGGAGGGATTTCTTCGCTAGGAAACTGCGCATACACCCGAGCAAATAAATAATAATAATAATAATAATAATAAATACTATATTATTAATATCTATCTATATAAATATCTATCTATCGATCTATCGAATAATAAAGTTAAACTGAATAAAACAAAATTAAACATAAGAAAAATAATATTAATTAAACAAAATTAATAAAAAGTAATAAAAATTAAATTAAATTAACAAAAACATAAAATAATAAGTAAGACAGAAGAAAAGAATAAAATAAATAAAACAAAAATAAATAAATTAAAATAAAGCAACTTAAAATTAAACTGCATTAAACTAAATTAAATTAAATTAGATTAAACAAAATAAAAGAAAAAACACAAAAGACAATAAAACAAAACAAAACAAAACTAAAAAAATAAAATAAATAAAATAAATAAAATAGAATAAACTGAAATAAAACAAAACAAAACAAGACAAAAAAACAAGACAATAAAATAAAATAAAATAAAATAATTAAATAAAATAAATAAATAAAATAAACTGAAATAAAACAAAACAAATAAAACAAACTAAATAAATAAAATAAACAAATAAAATAAAATAAAAATAAATAAATAAAGTCAAATAAATAAAATAAAATAAATAAATAAATAAAATAAATAAACTAATTAAACAAACTAAATAAACAAAATAAAATAAATAAATAAAATAAATAAAATAAATAAAATAAATAAAATAAATAAAATAAATAAAATAAATAAGAGACGAACTTCAACCCAAGTACCCTCTTCAAGGGGTAAAGCAGCGAATTTTTTTGAGTCTAAGAAGAAGGTGAAGGCTGTAAGGTTAATGATGCGGATATAAAGAGAGCGGTGAGCTTTCCTAAGCCTTCGTCTCCAGTCTATATTACAAACATTAAATAAATAATGCTGAGGAGGAGGCGGAGAGGTGTTATATATATCTTTTATATTTTTGCTCTCTAGCTTCTTCAAGCTCTCTATGTATGATGATACTTCGTCCCTGCATTCTAATCATATATCACACATATCATTATAAATAAATATAAATAAATATATATTAATATATATTTATTTATTTATATTTATTTATTTATTATTATATATACAAATATAAATAAATATATGCATATATATATATATATTTGTAAGTGTATTTAGATATATATATATATATATATATATATCCGTATAAATAG